>NW_026111642.1:255000-342500 GCF_024679095.1 Eriocheir sinensis
TTACCTGTGAAGGGCAGGTGAGGGGCTGAAGAATTGGGGGCTCGAAGGGTAAGCAGGGAGGAAGAAAGAGAGAGAACAGTAGATGTAGATAGAGAGAGAAGAAACAACGATTGATGACTATGAATGCTGCGTAAGGTGTAGTTTCCGGAGTTATAAGGATCATCAACAAGGTAAAGAACATATAATAATGGAAGAGACAACGGAGGAAGAAGTGGAGAGATGAGAGAGGATTCAGGGAGGGAGAAAGAGAGAGAGAGAACGGTAGATACATAGAGAGAAGATCAAAACGAATAATGACTGTAAAAGCTGCGTAAGGCGTATATAGTTTCCGGAATTGCAAGGAGGAGCAGCAACGTAAAAGAGATAAAATAATGGAACAGACAATAAAGGAAGAAGTGAAGAGATAGGAGAGAGAGTCGAATTTTACGCATAGTGAGAAGGAAATAATGAAGAGAAGGAACGCGCGGAGATGAAAGCTATGAATCTGAAGACGATGAACCACTTGGACGAGCCAGGAGAAAAGAAAAAAAAGACCAGCAGATCATTAGACGGATTTAATAAGGAAGGTGACGAGAGGGAAAGAAAGAAAGATGCTGAGAGGTATCTGGGTGAAGGACTGGAAGAGAAAGAAAAGGAAAGTATGGAAGTAAGAAAAAAAGAAATGAACTCGGTAGTGAAATAAAAACGAGGAAAAGCTGAGAGAACGATGAGAAGGAAAGAAAGAGAGATGCTGTGAGTTATCTGGGAGAAGGAACCGAAGAGAACAAAAGGACCGTTTGGAATTAAGAAAAAAAATCTTAGTAATAGAAAAAAAATATGCTACGGAGCTAAATACTCAGATAAATGTCTCCTCTAAGGTAGTATCTCACTGAGCGACGAACGTTTGGCGATAGCGGCGACTAGCGTTTCGTCACTTTTTCTGACGAATTTTTGGCGACCCTACTAATCGCCAAGTGTTCCCAAGTCAGTGCGAGGTCAAATGCGATATTTTGATGAATATTTGGCGAAAATTTAAAGAAAAGTTGAAGAGCAGTTGACGAATAGTTGACGAATTCTGCGAGCAGTCAGCGACATTTCACCGAATGTGGCGAATGTAGCGACTGTTTGACAACTGTTTTGAGAACAGTTGACAACAAATTGAATAGTCTATGAACAGTGTGTGAACAATAAGTGAATAGTCCGCGAATCCACCTCACTCCCCCCTCTAGTGGAGCCTACCCTATAAAAAGGGTGGGTTCAATCTGTCCAGCATCATTTTCCTCTGCATCCTCGAAGAAATCAGTGCTCAGAAGTGTCAAGATTTTTAGAAGACAGTGCCCTGCTGTATTTGAAGATGAATTTCCAGAATTTAAAAATGGATTATTTCTAGGAACAACAGCAGCTTTAAGCAGCTGCAGCTGAAGAAGAATGTATTTACCTAGCTGCATGCAGCAGCAGCAGTTATTCTGCATAAGAGGAAGCAAGAGGAAGAAGATGAGCCCAGGAGGAGAAAGAAGTCTCTGTGGGTGAGAGAGTGGCTGTTGTACAGGACAGACTATGGTCAGTATGAGAAGGTGTTACAACGTTGCATGCTGGTCATGCATGCTGTTCGCAAAAAAATCTCAAATAAATTATTGCGACTACACGATTCGTCAACTATTCTGTAAGTATTCTACAACTATTCTCCAACCATTCGGTGTATTTGCCAACTATGCTGTAATTAATCTTCAACTATTCTTCAACTATTCGTCACATTCTGGAGGGGGGCGAATAGTTGAAGAAGAGTTGATGACTGTGGCGCATATTTACAGACCATTTCGCGAAAGTCATGTTCGCCAAAAATTCTTGAAAATTTTGAACATGTTCAAAATTTCCTCAGAGGGTCGGCGAACGTTTGGTGAACATGGCGAACATAGCGAACATTCTATGAATATTTACATAATTTTTAAAGAATAATTGATGACTGCCGAATATCCGAAAAGGCCTGTTCGCTGCTTTCGCTAATGTTCGCAACCCCAGTGAGATACCCACTTTAGGGCAGGGAGGAAAATTGGGAATCTAAGTGGATGGGGCGCATAGGAGTGAAAAGAAACAGAAGAACCGTATGAAAGTAAAAAAAAAAAAAACACGAAGACAAATTTGGTAATGAAAAAAAAAGAGACAAGGAAGGTAAATACTCAGATAAATGTCTCTTCTTAGAGCAGGGAGGAAAACTGGGGAACTGAGTGGATGGGCCGTTTAGGAGTGAAGAGAAGCAGAAGAACCGTATGAAAGCAAGAAAACACACGAAGACAAACTTAATGATTGAAAGAAACGAGACTTGGGAGCTTAATTATTAAATGTCTCAGGGCAGGAAGAACAATTGTGGAGCTAAGTGGAGGGACCGTTTAGGAGTGAAAAGAAATAAAAACAGCATGGGAGTGAGAACAACGTGAAGACAAACTCAGTAATGAAGAAAATAAACAAGACTGCAGAGCTAAATACGATACGATAATAAAAATACGAAAATAAAAATAAATGTTTCTTCTTAGGGCAGTGAGGAAAATTGAGGAGCGTTTAGGAGTGAAAAGAAATAAAAACAATATGAGAGTAAGAATGACGTGAAGACAAACTCAGTAATGAAGAAAATAAACGAGATCGCGGAGCTAAATACTTAAATAAATGTCTCTTCTTAGGGCAGTGAGGAAAATTGAGGAGCGTTTAGGAATGGAAAAACAAAAATATGAGAGTAAGAAAAGACACGAAGACAAACATACGAGTAGTAACGAAAAAAAAAAAAAAGATTTGGAAGCTAAATACTTTAATAAATGTCTCTTCTTAGGGCAGTGAGGAAAAGTGAGGAGCGTGAAGGAGGGAAAGGAAAAAAAAAGAACCGTATAAGAGTAAGAAAAGAAGCGAAGACAAACATAATAACGAAAAAAAAAGAGACGACGAAGCTAAATACTTTAATAAATGTCTCTTCTTAGGGCAGAGGGGAAAATTGGGGCGCTAAGTGGAGGGGCAGTATAGCAGTGAAAAAGGGAGAGAAAAGAAAGAGGGGCCGAGATGGGAGGGAGGGAAAAGTGGCAGAGAAGAGGGCAACCAGCAGCAGCCCCTCGCTTCCACTTTATGAGGCGTCCACCAAATTGATGTGTGGGAAAGTTCACTCCTGGCGGGCCCGGTGGCGGCGACCCTAATCTAGTTTATGATAAGGTTATGTAGTTTATCTTCAGCGGCCTGGCCTGGCGTGGTGCGGTCTGGGGTGGTGTGACGCGGACCTGGCGCTGCTTCACTCCCCCTCCCTCGTTCCGCTCCTTCGTCCTCTCCCCCTCCTTCCCTCATTCACAGAGTAGGTTCAGCGGTTAGTTAGTTAGTTAGTTGTTGTTTTTGTTATGTGGAAAGTAGATGTACATGTCCCCCTTCACCTCCAGGCATCTCACCCTTCTTCCGACATTCATGTAGTTAGTAAGTTGAGCGGTTAGTTTTTTGGTTATGTAAAAACTAAAGAGTACACGTTCTCCTCTCTCTTCCGGCCTCTCTTCCTCCTTGTACCATTCACGCGGGGAGTAAGTTAAGCGGTTAGTTGAGTAGGTTTTTGGTTATATAGAAATGAGAGTACACTTATGATAAAACTTGGTAAGACACACACACACACACACTCTCTCTCTCTCTCTCTCTCTCTCTCTCTCTCTCTCTCTCTCTCTCTAATCTTCCCACTTACATCCAGAATACTTCCTTCCCTTCCTAGCTTCCCTGCTTTGTACTGAACCACTGTAGCTCATAAGAAGGTAATACTCCCCGAAAAAACAAAAAAAAAAAAAACAGGACGGAATGGAAGTCTGATGGTTGTTAGCGTTCTCGTCCATGCCCCTAAGAGGAGATGATTGGCAGGAGCTATTTAACGAGCAGGTAGAAAAAAAAATTGTTGGGCAGCTTATCTCTCGCTATATATACTTCTATCTATCTATTTGTCTGACTGTATATATCTTAACACACACACACACACACACACACACACACACACACACACACACACACACATGTAACACATCCCAACAGCCAAACTCAGAATTATGGCTCCGCAGGGCAATTAGGCGGGGTGGAAATTGCAAAGTTATAAATATTTTTCTTGTTCTCAGAGGTACGCTTCAATGAGATTGTGTTTGTGTGGGTTTGTGTGTGTGTTTATGTGTGTGTATCCCCCCCCCCCCAGCGAATTCTGTTTACGAGCTGTTTGTTTGCCCTCAGGTGGCGGTCTGTTTTTGTTTATTACTTGTGGGCCCTAAAGTGTTTATTGCGCTAGTTTGATAAAGCGGAAAGTGCTTTGGAGGCCTCTCTGGACATGTGTTTGGCGGTGCGTGGCGTGGCGCGGTGTGTCGGGTGCTGCGGAGGTAGCGGCGGCGGCGACGTTGGCTTGGCTGTGTGATGTTTGGCGTTGGTGTGTGTGTTTACGTGGAAAGGGGACGGGATGAAAGAGGAGGAGGAGGAGGGATGAGTTGGCTTAGTGCTGCTGCTGGTGGTGTTTCTGTTGCGTATTGATGGTGGTGGTGGTGGTTGATTGCCGTGGTAGAAGTGGTGGTTGATTGCCGTGGTAGTAGTGGTGGTTGTGGTGGTGATTTTCGTAGCCACGCCTGTTGGTTGCGGTCGTATTCTTGTTCTTTATGACTTACGATGGTGCTGATTGTGATGGTGCTGGTGATGTTTATGTTGCTGCTCTTCGTGTGGTTGTATTCATGTGGTGGTGGTGATTGTAATGGTGATCTTGTTATTGTTGTTATTATTGCTGGCTGTACTGTAAGTGGGTGTTGTTTTGGTAGTGTTCTGTTATTGGTATTGTTTTTTTCTACTGGTGGTGGCGGTGTAGGTGGGTGTGATTGTGGTAGTGTTGATGTTGAGATTGTTGACTGTGGTGACGATGGTAGCTGTGATGGTGGTAGTGGTGATGGTGATGGTGGTTGTGAGTTCTGCTGCTGTATCGCGTCCCTTCCTTTTTAATCTCCCCTCCCCTCTCTCTTTCCCCTCCCCTCTCCCTTTCCCCCCCTTCCCCTCCTCCCCCTTCCCCTCCCTCCCCCTTCCCTCCCCCCTTTCCCTGTCACAGCGTAGTTCGGTACTTGCTTCACTTTTCCCCGCGTCCCGTTGGCAGGGTTTCGTATGACTGCAGGTTGCGTGTCGCAGTGTTCCAATGTCTTGTCCCCTAATGAGCCTATTCCGGTCTTTTGTCTCAACTTTCCACATTACAGACGCACAAGTGGGTCAGAGAGCGTTCGTTGCATTATTTAAGTTTTCTCGACGTCGGGTTTTTTACTTTATTTTTTTTGTGTGCTTTTTCCATTTCGTTGGGTTGGTCATTTTCATTTTACATTTGGTTTGTTCGTGTTTTGATGTGTTTTTTCGTTTGTCTTTGTTTTTCGTTTCCATCGTCCATGTTTTTTTCTTTTATTTTTTTGGGTCTGTCTTCCTTTTTATTATTTGGTTGCTTTGAATTTTGATGTTTTTTCCTTGTTTTTGTTTTTTTTTATTTTCATCGTCTATTTTTTTTCTTTCTCTCTGCGTTATTATTTTTTATCGGCTTTACGTCATTTTTTAAGGTTTATCAATTAGTGTATTCTCTTTTTCATTTTTTCCACTTTTCTATCATAGTTTTTTATCGGTTTTAATATTTTCGTTTTGTTTTTGTTTTCATCGGTTTTCCTTTATCGTTATTCACTAGTTTGACTTTGCATCTTATTGACTCTTTGCTTTGTCTGCCTTTGCCTGTCTCCGACGTGCGCACCTTTACCACACGTGCCAGCCCTGCCTTGTGAGCCTTGCAGTTTAGTGGCGGCCCAGAAGTCGTAGTCAGGGCGGATAGGGTAGTAAAGGGAGAGATGGAATTAGAACTTCTCCAGAAGCAACACAGAGTACGGGAACATTAGAAAACCTAACCTTAATTATTCAAACCAAACATGAAATAGATTAAACTGAAACTAAACTAACCTCACCTCACCTCGCCTTACCTCACCTCACCTCACCTCTCAAAAAAAAAAAAAAAAATGGGAAAGCAAATATATAAACCTAACCTAACGTAATGTAACCTAATCTAACCTAACCTAACGTAGCCTATTAAAAATTACAACGTTGGGAAAGGTCTATGCTTTTTACCAGAAGGGACTAACACTAGATGATGACGATGATGAACCTAACACCAAGACACTTCTCTATCCGAAATGAACCTCTATTTTGGCCATTCACTTCTACTTTCGTTCATAGTGGCAGCAACTAGCACTCTTTCTATTGTTTTTATATTAATTTTGTCCTTGAGCTGATTTTTTTACTGCAAAAAAATAAAAACGCCTGCCCTGCCACCTCGCCCTGTCCTCTCACCTGCCACGGACCGCCACACCTGAGCCCACCTGTGTCTTTTCTCCCCGCCACCCTTGACCCTCCAGCCTTAATTGCCTCACCTTCCTGGCATTACCTGGCTGGTTGAAATGTTAATCAGCCTTTTTGCCCCGGAACAGCGTCCTCTGAGCGGAAAAGACTCGTGTTTGTTTTGATTAGGATGAGTTTACCGAGATATTTTTTTTTTGCTCTCACTTTTATGACTGACTTATTTCGTGTTTTATTTTTAGTGTCGTGTACTTTTATTTTTGTTTTATTATTTTTTCATTCACTCAGTATTCATTTGTCTTTATTTTTTCCGCTCTCGTGTAAGTATTTATGGCTATTTTTTAGTTGTATTGTTTTCGTCATTGTTTTTTTGCATGTCATGGTTTATTTTCACGTATCACATGTTGTTATTTTTGTTTTATTATTTTTTCTTTCATTTAGTCTTCATTAATCTATTTTTTTCTGCACTCCTCTATGTATTTTTTTTTTTTTTTGTTATATTGTTTTCTTCGTTGTTTCTTATGTATTTTTATTTTTTTCCTCGTCGTCCGCTGGAGTAGTTTTCTTTTGATGTGTATTTTTCTTTCTTTTCCCATCACCGTACTGTGCCCTCTGATTTCCGGTCTTGAAGCTCATCCAATTTCATCATCTTTTACAGTCTTATGACGGAGGGTTTTTTTTCTCCTTACGTATACTCCATGGTCGTTGTCGTGGTGGTCGTCTGCAGTATTCGTGTTTTGTATTTTTTTTTTTTCATCATTACCTCTTTTTTTTTTTTTACCTGTGCAGTCACCTTCACCAGAACTCTCTCCATCTCTTCATCATCATCCTTATCTTTCTCATTCCCACATTTTTCCTTCTTTTCCTCCTTCCGTTCCTCCTTCTCTCCTTTCTTTCCCTTCCTTCTGCGTCTTCTCCTGCTCCTCCTCTTTCACGACCTCTTATCTTCCCCTCGTCTCCCTTTACAGTCTCACTTCTCTTCGTGTTTTCCTCCTCCTCCTCCTCCTCCTCCCTCTTTTCTCCTTCGTATTGTCTCCTTTTATCTCCCATACTCTCTCCTTCCTTCTCTTCTCCTTCCTCCTCTTCTCCTTCCTCCTCTTCTCCCTCTCTTTCTTCTTCTCCCCTCGCCTCACACACTTTTTAGCATTCCATAACTTCCTTCCATCTCCTTCTCTTCCCCTTTTACTTCTCCGTTTATTTTCCTTCCGTCTCCCATATTCCCTTGCCTCCTCCTTACCCCTCTTTTTCCTCCTCTCTCTTCTCTCTTCCCTTTGCCTCACACTCTTTTTCCCATCCTTTTACTTCCTTTCCTTCTCCCTCTCATTTTGTTTTCCCGCTGTGTCCGTTATTCACTCTCCTTCACCTCCTCCTTCAGCAGATTTTCTTGTCTTTCTTCTTCCCCCCTTTTTTTTAATCATCCGTTTCATCCCTTCGCTCCTGCACTATTTTTCCTCTCCTGTTTTTATCTTCATTCCTCCTCCCTCTCTGACATCCTTACCGCCTCCTGTCTCCCTCCTCCTCCTCTTTCTCCTTCTCATCCTGTTCCTCCAATCTTCCCACCCACTCATCTTTCTCCTGTCACGTCGTCTTTTCTTTCCCAAATTCTCTCTTACATTTTTCTAATCCGCGTCGCCCTCCACCTTTTAGCCGGCGTCACAGTTTCCTCACTCACCTATACGCCTTCAGCTCGCCCATTAACCCCCTCCTCCTCCTCCTCCTCCTCCTCCTCCTCCTCCTCCTTCTGCTCCTCCTCCTTCTCCTCCTGCAGAAGAGATAAGGGCAGGTGTTGTCTCCTGGAACACTCCTGGTCCTGGGGCGGTTTGTCTTACCTGGTCCACATTTACCTGTGCTATTCTGGAGGGACTTAGGAGGTGCTTGGCCGATGGAGGGAGGATTATGGAGGAGGAGGAGAAGGAGGAGGACAAGGAGAAATGGTAAGGATTAGAAGGCAAGAGAGAGAGAGAGAGAGAGAGAGAGAGAGAGAGAGAGAGAGAGAGAGAGAGAGAGAGAGAGAGAGAGAGAGAGAGAGAGAGAGAGAGAGAGAGAGAGAGAGAGAGAGAGAGAGAGAGAGAGAGAGAGAGAGAGAGAGAGAGAGAGAGAGACTTGGCAAACGTAAGGGAAACGAAAAAAAGACCACCCATATATTGAAGAGAAAAATATGAATGAACGAAGTGATCTCTCAAAAGGAATGTGAAATAGGAAAGAGAACATGGTCAGCTTTTCTTTATATATCCTCTCTGCGATGCTATTTCGGTGTGTTTCTTTCATCTCTGTCTGTCTGTCTGTCTGTCTGTCCTTTTCATACGGCCTTTATTGTCTGTCTGTATATCCTTGCCTTTTTGCGTCCGTCTGTGTCTCTTCACGTTCGTCTGGCTATATTTGACTAACTGCCTCCCCCCCCCCCCTCTCTCTCTCTCTCTCTCTCTCTCTCTCTCTCTCTCTCTCTATCTCTCAAATAAAAAAACGTTTAGTGGAGGAGATTGAACAGAGCCAGAAAGTGACAATTCCGTTCATTAAGGAAGAAGAAAATACTTATGGCCTAAATTCGTGAAATCTTACTACCAGAGAGAGAGAGAGAGAAGGGGCACCTGACATAAAGAAAAAAGCGTGCACATATTCCCTCCCACTGCAGCCATTCACTTTTTTTTTCCTCCAGGCATAGCAAAAGAGAAGGAGGGAAGGAAGGAAGGAAGGAATGGAGGGAGGGAGGGAGGACGGGGGGGGGGAGGGACGTGAAATGTGGTCGTGTCACATCTCCTTTGGTCGAGTGAAGCTTATTTCCCTATGTTATTTTTTTTTCTTTTTTTTATCATCATCAACATTGACATCCTCTCTTACCTTTCCCTTTCCTCCTATTTTCTTGTCTCCTTCATCTAGACCTCCTATTTCCTTCTGATTATTCATATTCCTATTTTTTTTTCTTTTTATCATCATCGGCATCCTCTTTTATTTTTCCCTTTCCTTCCTACTTTCTTTTCTTACTCCTTCCTCTTCTCTGCTTATTCCTTTCCGTCGTCGTTATAAATAGCCTTCAACTTTTTCTTTTTGTTTCTCTTTGTTGTGCTTTTCTTCTCTTCTTATCATCTTCTTATCATCTTCATCTACATCATCTTTATACTTCTTCATCTAGATCTCCTCCTGCTATTCTTCTTCGTCGTCGTTATAAATAGCCTTCAACCTCTTCTTTTTGTTTCTCTTTCTTGTGCTTTTCTTCTCTTCTTATCATCTTCTTATCATCTTCATCTACATCATCTTTATACTTCTTCATCTAGATCTCCTCCTGCTATTCTTCTTCGTCGTCGTTATAAATGGTCATCAACTTTTTCTTCTTCTTTCTCTTTCCTTGTTCTTTTCCTCTCCCTCCTCCTCCTCATCATCCTTTTCATCCACATTCACATTCTCATTCTCTTCGTCTGTATTATTTTCAGCGTAATATATAAGAGGAAAAAACAAATCATCATCATCATCATCTGTATTATTAGTATCTGCGTAGTGTGTAACAAAAACCTAAACTCTGCAAACTGGGTACTGGCGGGGCAGGGAAGGCGGTCTCGGGGGTCGTTAAGGGATGACGTTCCTCCCCCGTAATATATTTTCACCTGCAAGGACTCAAGTCACGATATTTTTAAAATTTTCTCTTGATCCTCCTTCTCCGACCTGTCCCCTTAGTTCTGAACCTCCTCCCTCCCCTCCCTACCTCCCTTCCTTCCTTCCCTCCCTACCTACCTATCTGCTTTCCTCCTCCTCGTTGTCCTCATTTTCCTCCTCCTCCTCCTCCTTCTCAGTGTCCATCCTTTTTCCTATTTTTACTGCTTCTTTCACGAAATCGGGACTCGGGGCTTTTTGCGGAGAGAGAGAGAGAGAGAGAGAGAGAGAGAGAGAGAGAGAGAGAGAGAGAGAGAGAGAGAGAGAGAGAGAGAGAGAGAGAGTGTGAGTGTGTGTGTGTGTGTGTGTGTGTGTGTGTGTTTTACGTCTGGGCCTGTGTGCCAGTAGGCTTCTTCCCGGTGGATCCTGATGGTCGGTCCAAGGCTTCTTCCCGGTGGATCCTGATGGTCGGTCCAAGGCTTCTTCCCGGTGGGTCCTGATGGTCGGCCCAGCCCTTTCTGGCGCAGGCGAGTGTTTATAGTGGCGCCATCTTGCATTGGCTCATACTGCCCTCCCGGAGCTCATCTTTAATCCTAGAATCTAGAGTCCGGGTTGATAGGTGTGTGTGTGTGTGTGTGTGTGTGTGTGTGTGTGTGTGTGTGTGTGTGTGTGTGTGTGTGTGTGTGTGTGACATTAAGTTATACAGTGACTGTGGCAGAGAGAGAGAGAATTAACCTTCATCTTTACCTTTACTCCTTTATCAGTTAATAGAAAGTTCCAAACCCAAAAGGAGAGAGAGGAAAATAACACTTCAATTTGTTCGTGCAGCCTCTAACGTGATTTTCTCACGTATAATAATCTTCATGCATATCAAGAAGGCGAAACGTAAGCCCAAGATCAGCCTCCATCGGGGTCTAGCGCCTGAGACAATTTGCCGGGACAATCTGCATCTCTTTCTAGCGGGGATATTGTCGTTCTTAAATAAGCCGTTTGGGTCTGAAGGGAGCATCGCCTGAGAGGGTGGGAGGGAGGGAGGGAGGGAGGGCGGAATGAAGAGAGGGTGGAAAGATTGGAGGGAGGGAGGAAGGGAGGGAGGGCGGGAAGGAAGGAGGATGGAAAGAAGAGGTAGGAGGGAGGCTGGGTTGGCTAGGGCAGCATGTTGTCGTTTTCTTCTGCGTCTTGCTTGCTTGCTGGGGCAGTTCATGGGCCGGGAAAGGGGCCAAGGTAAGGATGAAGTTGAGTGGCCATATCACGGAGAGAGAGAGTAGCAGATAGAAGGAAGAGTAAGCAGGGAGAGGACGCAGGAGGTGGTGGTAAGCAAACAGAAGCAGAGAAGAGGAGGAATAAGCAGTGCGGAGTAAACCCAAGGAAAGAAGATAGTCATTTTAACCCCTTCCCCTTTACCTACCGAAGATACAGAGAAAGATCAAGGAAAGACAGCAGGTGGAAGAATCAAGAAGTGGATACAATAAGAAGAGGGTTGAGGGGAAGGAGACAAGATTCTGCGATTAATTGAAAGCGAAATAGGTATGGATAGGAGACTGACACACCTCTGGAGCTAAATTGGATGTGTTTTGATGTTCTTTAATCGGAGTAGCACATTGTGAACATCTGTATTATTGTTGTTTAGCCTGACGTTCTCTTATCGTAAACGCACACGCACACACACACACACACACACACACACACACACACACACACACACACACACACACACACACACACTATTACCAACACAGTGCAAGTAACAAGTGTCCGACCGGAGTCCAACCCCCGTGCAGGCGCTGTCCCAGACATACAAATCCTCGGCGAGCAGTTTACACTCTGAGAATAAATCCCCAACGAAAATTGCCTGCTTGCTTTCACCTCCAAGAAGATATTTCACCTTGCCCTCCCCTCCCCCTCCCCCACCCCCCCGAGTAGCAGATAGAAGGAAGAGTAAGCAGTGAGAGGACGCAGGAGGTGGTGGTAAGCAAACAGAAGCAGAGAAGAGGAGGAATAAGCAGTGCGGAGTAAACCCAAGGAAAGAAGATAATCATTTTAACCCCTTCCCCTTTACCTACCGAAGATACAGAGAAAGATCAAGGAAAGACAGCAGGTGGAAGAATCAAGAAGTGGATACAATAAGCAGAGGCGAGTAGAAGAACAAGAGTAAGGATGGAAAAGCAGAGTCAAGCAGAACAGTTTTCCTCAGAAGAAGAGATTTCGCAAACAGAGAGCAGGCAGGAGGAAACAAGCAGGAGGTGGAAATAGGAAGCGAAAAAGTAGAAGTAGCAGGAATAAAGGAATAGAGCGAGAAACAGAGTGAAGAGATAAAAGAAAATCCTCCACAAGCAGATATTTTTAACTCTTCCTGCTGGCCCGATAACAAAACAAAACAGAGGCGAGAGAAGCAGATAGGAGGTGGGAACAGGAGGCAAAACTAGAGAAGACGCAAGCAGTGAGGAGTGGAATCAAGAGAGCAAATTCCTCCACAGCAGATATTTTTAACCCTTTCCTTCTTTCTCGAAACACTGTAAAGAGAGAGAGAGAGAGAGAGAGAGAGAGAGAGAACAAGAAGTACGAGCAAGCAGGAATGGGAACAGAAAGCGGAACAAGAGAAAGCGTAAGCAGTGAGGAATGTAATTAAGATACCCAAATCCTCCGAAGCAGATATTCTTAAATTTTTCTGCTGATTCGAAATATAGCAAACAGAGAGAGAGAGAGAGAGAGAGAGAGAGAGAGAGAGAGAGAGAGAGAGAGAGAGAGAGAGCAGGAGCAGTAAGCAGGAAGTGGAAAGAAAAAAAAAAGAAATAAGCAGGGAAGAGTGGAGCTGAGACCCAAATCCTCAACAGCAGATATATTTAACTCTCCTGCTGGCCCGAGTAACCCCACCCTCACCCCCCATAAAAAAGATCTAGCAAGGAAAATAGCAACAGAAAGCAAGCATAAGCAGCGTGAAGCAGATCCAAGCAGGTCAAGTCTCTCCTCCACCCTCCTTTCTGCTGTCCCGAAATAAAGCAAACAGGAGGAACTAGAAAGGAAAATACCAAGAGCAAGCAAAAGCAGAAGCAGTAAGGATAAGAGCAAAGAAGAGCAAGTTCCTCCTTCCCTCTCTCTCCCTTCCACCCGTCCTCCTTCCAACCCTCGCCTTCCACACCTCCCCCCTCCTTCTCCCCCCCCCCTTCCCCCGTAGTCTATCTCTTGCTCCGACGCTTCCCTTCCCGCCCTGGGCCTAGGAACGTAAATTCGAGGCCTCAGTTTGCCGTTTCTTCATCCGATGACTTTCTTGGTTCCCTTGTGAGTGTTGCTTGATGGAGTCTGCAAACGGTTTTTCTTTTTCTTATCTTTTTCTTATGGATTTTCTCTTCCTCTGACGCTTCTCCTGTTCTTCCGGCACTTACTGCAGTGTTTGTTTGTGTTTGTTTTTACTAGTGTTTTTTTTTTTCGATTTCTTATATTGTCTCGTCTGACGTCGTGTGTGTGTGTGTGTGTGTGTGTGTGTGTGTCATAAGCTTCTTGAGTGGTGTTCAGAGTTTTTTTTTGCTGCTTCGTTTTATTTTGTTTGTTTTCTTTGTTTCGTTTATTTTGCTGCTAAGACTTGTTTTTTTATTCGTATCTCTGTCTTTCATTTCGTTCTTAGATCTGTTTTTTTTTCCTTTTCATTCTTCTTCTTCTTATTATTATTCCTCTTCTTCTTTTCTTTTCTTGTCTTTTCTTTTTTTTCTTTTCTTTTCTTTTCTTCTTTTTCTTCTTTCTATTCTCTGTTATTATTGTTGTTGTTGTTATTATTATTATTATTATTATTATTATTATTATTATTATTATTATTATTATTATTATTATTATTATTATTATTATTATTATTATTATTATTATTATTATTATTATTATTATTATTATTATTATCATTGTTATTATTCTTATTATTGTTATCTTCATTTTTTTAAGTGGCAGGTGTAGTATTAATGGCAGTAGTAGCGATAGTAGTGATAGTAGTAGTAGTAGTAGTAGTAGTAGTAGTAGTAGTAGTAGTAGTAGTAGTAGCGGAAGTATTAACAGTATTATCGTCATCATTCCTGCTACTGTTATTTTCATCACTATTTGTATAATCATTAAACAAAAAGCTTTTCTCTTTGTCCGCCATTATGAAATATTCAAATGACGTCTTTTTGCCCTCGCCAACTTTTTCCTCCCTCTCTTTCTTTTATTTGCCTTGAGTTTCATTTCTTTCCTGCATTTATTTACCTTTCTCCGCGTCCCTCTGGTATATCCCTTTGTCTTGCGCTCCCTCGCCCTGCTGTTTATCTCCTCACCTTGTTTGTTTGTATTACTGACTCCTGGCACCCTCAGTCCGCTGTTTATCTTCCTCTACCGTTTTTGTTTGCATTGCTAACAGACTTCTATTTCCCCCTTTCTTTTTGTTTCAGACGTTGCTGCATTTTTTTGGGGTTCGTCTGTTTGTTTGTCTGTGATTGCTTGCTTGTCTGTGTGTTTGTTCTTTCTGGTTATTTTATGTGGTTGTCTTGTTTGTTGTTTGGCTGTTGTGTTTGTGTGTCTTTTGGTTTGTTAGTGTGTGTGTGTGTGTGTGTGTGTGTGTGTGTGTGTGTGTGTGTGTGTGTGTGTGTGTGTGTGTGTGTTTGTTTGTTTGTCTGTCTGTCTGTCTTTCTCTCTTTTTTTTTTCTCTTTCTTTCTGTCTGTCTGTCTGTCTGTCTGTCTGTTTGTCTGCCTGTTTCTCTGTCTGTCTGTTTTTCTCTCTCTCTCTCTCTCTCTCTCTCTCTCTCTCTCTCTCTCTCTCTCTCTCTCTCTCTCTCTCTCTCTCTCTCTCTCTCTCTCTCTCTCTCTCTCTCTCTCTCTCTCTCTCTCTCTCTCTCTCTCTCTCTCTCTCTCTCTCTCTCTCTCTCTCTCTCTCTCTCTCTCTCTCTCTCTCTCTCTCTCTCTCTCTCTCTCTCTCTCTCTCTCTCTCATCGCAACCAAATAATTTTTTCCCTCCAGTGACTCGCCTTTTCGGTTTCAAGGAAAAGAAATGATTAATGGAAGTCTTATTTTTTGCTCGACGGCGTCCCCTTCGTATTACTTATTTGTGTTTTTCCTTTTTTTTTCCTTTCGCTCATCATTCTCATTCGGCTGTTTGTTTGTTTTTTTCTGTGTCAGGCGGTGTGGGGTGGCTGTTGGTCTCTGTGTTCAGCCATGTGAGGGAAGTCAACGAAATTAAAACGTTTGATGTGCTCACGGATGTTTTTATTTTTTTTGTGTGTGTGTCCTTTGTTTTATTCACGTGACCTTTGTTTTGTTTCCTTTTGTTTTGTATTTTGGGTGTTGTTCGTTGATGATATTTGTCTGCGTCCATGTGTGTGTGTGTGTGTGTGTGTGTGTGTGTGTGTGTGTCCTGGTTATCACTTCTTGTTTTTGTTGCTGGGTTTTTTTCAATCTCATATCTGTCCATTTTGCTCAGTTCACGGTTAATTAATTTTCCGTCGCCATTCTGGTTTTCTTTCATATATTTTTTTTTTTCATGAATTTTTAGCTCGGGTTTTCTCTACTATGTTGTTTTTAAGTTTATTTCATCTTTTGGTGCTTCATGTTTTTATATCTTCCACTCTCTTCCTCCAATATTCCCTTTTCCCTCCTCTCCTCCCTCTTTTCTCTCTTCCTTTATTTTGTTAGATATCTATTCACTCGCTCTCCTTTTCTCTGCCTCTCTTTCTTTCTCTCTTCCTCTCTCGTTCCTTCTCTATCCCCCTCCCTCTCTTCTCTCTCTCTCTCTCTCTCTCTCTCTCTCTCTCTCTCTCTCTCTCTCTCTCTCTCTCTCTCTCTCTCTCTCTCTCTCTCTCTCTCTCTCTCTCTCTCTCTCTCTCTCTCTCTCTCTCTCTCTCTCTCTCTCTCTCTCTCTCTCTCTCTCTCTCTCTCTCTCTCTTCTCTCTCCTTTCCTCCCGTTCTCCTCCTCCTCCTCCTCCTCTCCTCCTCCTTCCTCCTCCCCCTCTCTCTCTCTCCCTCTGCTTCTCTTTTTCTTTTCCTCTATCTTCATCCCCATCTTGACGCCTTCCTCCATTTCCCCGGTTTTCCTTCCTCCGTAAAATACTTTCTATACCCTTTCCTTCTCCTCCTTTCCTCTCTCCTTCACTTCCTTCCTCTTCCTCTCGCTCTCTCCATATCCCTCTCTTTCCATCCTCCGTCTTGGCCCCTTACTCCATTCCCCATTTTTCCTTCCTCCTTATCATCTTTCCACCCTTTCCTCCCTGCCTCTCTTCTCCACTTCCTTCCTCTTCCTCTCGCTCTCTCCCTCTCCCTCGTTAACCCGGGCGGTGAGTTCCTCGTCGTCCGTCACTGATTCTTCCCTCTCGCTGACTCCCTCGGCCTGGTGGTGGTGGTGGAGGTGGCGATAATGAGGGTGGTGTTGGTGATAGAGATGGTGGGGATGGTAATAGGACTGTTTGCTTGATAGTGGCGGTGTTATTAGTGGTGTTGACGGTGGTGATAGTGTCAGTGGTGGTGGCAAGAGTGGTGATGGTGTCGGTGGTGATAGAGATGGTGGGGATGATAATGCTAGGACTGTTTGCGTGTTAGTGGTGTTGGTGATGATGGAGAAGGTTTTAGTGGTGATGATTTGAGGATGGTGTTGGTGGTGTTGGTGATGATGGAGAAGGTGTTAGTGGTGATGATTTGAGGATGGTGGTGTTAGTGGTGTTGGTGATGATGGAGATGGTGTTAGTGGTGATGATGTGAGGATGGTGTTGGTGGTGTTGGTGACGATGGAGATGGTGTTAGTGGTGATGATGTGAGGGTGGTGGTGTTAGTGGTGTTGGTGACGATGGAGATGGTGTTAGTGGTGATGATGTGAGGGTGGTGGTGTTAGTGGTGTTGGTGACGATGGAGATGGTGTTAGTGGTGATGATGTGAGGGTGGTGGTGTTAGTGGTATTGGTGACGATGGAGGTGGTGTTAGTGGTGATGATGTGAGGATGGTGTTGGTGGTGTTGGTGACGATGGAGATGGTGTTAGTGGTGATGTGAGGATGGTGGTGTTAGTGGTGTTGGTGACGATGGAGGTGGTGTTAGTGGTGATGTGAGGGTGGTGGTGTTAGTGGTGTTGGTGACGATGGAGATGGTGTTAGTGGTGATGTGAGGATGGTGGTGTTAGTGGTGTTGGTGACGATGGAGGTGGTGTTAGTGGTGATGTGAGGGTGGTGGTGTTAGTGGTGTTGGTGCCGATGGAGATGGTGATAATGGTGGTGATGTGAGGATGGTGGTGTTAGTGGTGATGTGAGGATGGTGGTGTTAGTGGTGTTGGTGCCGATGGAGATGGTGATAATGGTGGTGATGTGAGGATGGTGGTGTTAGTGGTGTTGGTGCCGATGGAGATGGTGATAATGGTGGTGATGTGAGGATGGTGGTGTTAGTGGTGTTGGTGCCGATGGAGATGGTGATAATGGTGGTGATGTGAGGATGGTGGTGTTAGTGGTGTTGGTGACGATGGAGATGGTGATAGTGGTGGTGATGTGAGGATGATGGTGTTAGTGGTGATGTGAGGATGGTGGTGTTAGTGGTGTTGGTGACGATGGAGATGGTGATAGTGGTGGTGATGTGAGGATGATGGTGTTAGTGGTGATGTGAGGATGGTGGTGTTAGTGGTGTTGGTGCCGATGGAGATGGTGATAATGGTGGTGATGTGAGGATGGTGGTGTTAGTGGTGTTGGTGACGATGGAGATGGTGATAGTGGTGGTGATGTGAGGATGGTGGTGTTAGTGGTGTTGGTGCCGATGGAGATGGTGTTAGTGGTGGTGATGTGAGGTTGTTGGTGTTAGTGGTGTTGGTGACGATGGAGAAGGTGTTAGTGGTGATGATGTGAGGATGGTGGTGTTAGTGGTGTTGGTGCCGATGGAGATGGTGATAATGGTGGTGATGTGAGGATGGTGGTGTTAGTGGTGTTGGTGACGATGGAGATGGTGATAGTGGTGGTGATGTGAGGATGGTGGTGTTAGTGGTGTTGGTGCCGATGGAGATGGTGATAATGGTGGTGATGTGAGGATGGTGGTGTTAGTGGTGTTGGTGACGATGGAGATGGTGATAATGGTGGTGATGTGAGGATGGTGGTGTTAGTGGTGTTGGTGACGATGGAGATGGTGATAGTGGTGGTGATGTGAGGATGGTGGTGTTAGTGGTGTTGGTGCCGATGGAGATGGTGATAGTGGTGGTGATGTGAGGATGATGGTGTTAGTGGTGTTGGTGACGATCGAGATGGTGTTAGTGGTGGTGATGTGAGGATGGTGGTGTTAGGGGTGATAGAGATGGTGGGGATGATAATGATGGGAGTAGTTTCGTGTTAGTAGTGGTGTTATTAGTGTTGGTGACGATTATGGTGATGGTGTTAGGGATGTTAGGTGGTGTTGATAGCGGTAGTTAAGGTGTTGAGGATGGTGTTGCTGATGGTGGTTGTGATTCTGGTTATTTTTCGCAGTCCTGAGTTTTTTAAGCCCTCCATATTTTGAGAAGTTTGGTGGTGGTGGTGATGATGGTGGTGGTGGTGGTGGTGGTGGTGGTGAATGGACTTGTTATTGTCGTGTGTATGTGTTTGTTCGTAATGGTAGTGAGGGTAATGGTAACGATGTTTCTTTTCTTTCTATTCATCTTTTCTGGATTCACTTTTACTGTGTGTGTGTGTGTGTGTGTGTGTGTGTGTGTGTGTGTGTGTGTGTGTGTGTGTGTGTGTTGTCTTCCAGCTTCCTCCCCTTCTCTCCTATCCTAACTCTCCACTCACTACCTCTACTTTTATCCAGTTAATTCAAAACAAACCTTGAGAAATATGGACGCGTCTTTTATATCCTGAAAAGCCAACCAGAATTTCTTAGCTCTCTCTCTCTCTCTCTCTCTCTCTCTCTCTCTCTCTCTCTCTCTCTCTCTCTCTCTCTCTCTCTCTCTCTCTCTCTCTCTCTCTCTCTCTCTCTCTCTCTCTCTCTCTCTCTCTCTCTCTCTCTCTCTCTCTCTCTCTCTCTCTCTCTCTCTCTCTCTCTCTCTCTCTCTCTCTCTCTCTCTCTCTCTCTCTCTCTCTCTCTCTCTCTCTCTCTCTCTCTCTCTCTCTCTCTCTCTCTCTCTCTCTCTCTCTCTCTCTCTAAACAGGGGTGAGTAAGCTGTCAATTCAAGGCTTGTTTATTTTGGCTCTGGGAAAGACGAGATTGTGGGAGGTCATTTGAGAGAGAGAGAGAGAGAGAGAGAGAATGTCAATTTCCTTGATTCTATGGAGTTGAAGAGCTCGCGTGAGGCTTACACTGAACGTCCACTTCCCTCCCACACTCACTAAAATCCTCTCCCTTTAGAATCTGTCTCTGTCTATTAAATGTTACGTCAGCACTTCAAACATTTTCTACAGAGGCTTTGAAGCGGTGGGCGGGTGTGTGCAGTTTTCGTAGTCGTCTTTTATTTAACGTTATATCTTTTTCGCGTCATGGGATAACATGGAGAGGAAGATTCCCGGATGATAAAGGAAAGAGCGAAATGGTGAGGGCCCAGGAAGAAAGGAAGGAAGGAAGGAAGGAAGGAAAAGAGGTAAAGAAGGGATGAAGGAAGCGAGCAGGAAATGGAGACAAAAAAGTGGGAAGAATTACGGGAACGTGAGAGTTTATACGAAAGACTGTGTGTGTGTGTGTGTGTGTGTGTGTGTGTGTGTGTGTGTGTGTGTGTGTGTGTGTGTGTGTGTGTGTGTGTGTCTGTCTGTCTGTTTGTCTGTCTGATATTAAAAGATGATTGAAGCCGTTGCACTAAAATCGCTTCATAAATGTAATGTTCTTCTCTTGAAATGGTGTGCAATATACTGGAGATTATAGACTCATACGAATGCAAAAATCACGACCACTTAAGATAATTGTGTGCATAAAAGCCTTCACACACACACACACACACACACACACACACACACACACACACACACACACACACACACACACACACACACACACACACACACACACACACACACACATATGCATTCAATTATATCTCATGTTGTTTGTTTTACCGGATAATTTCATTACTATTGCATACACCGCGCCGCAAATATAACGCAACCATAAAATCGGAAATATATAGTGTAACTGAAAGAATGTCAAACAATTCCTGCATGATTTATATTTTTTTTACTTTATCGTTTTTTTTTTTTTTACGGCGGGAGCGTGACTATTTTACGGTCAGATCATTTCGTTTTAACTCCCTTTTACGATTTTCTCTTTATGGAATTTACCGGTGATTTAGTTTCGTGTTAAGAATATGACGAAACTGAATCTCCCTGTTTCATTTTGGTGTAGAATGATTTATTGAGTAGATTTTAAATGTTTCTTGTCAATCAATCAGTCAATGTCTGCTGTGCCGTGGGAAGTACCTCTATTGGCTGTTTTCCACAAGTTATTTACCTTACAAGTGTGTCATGTCGTTCACTGCATCATAATCGGACAGTTATTAATATCATCACGTTATCGTATTAGTTAACCTCAGTGTACATTTTCCGCGAGTAATATCCACATATATGCCACAGGTGACTAATTAAAACACCAGCGAACACTTTCCAATACCGTTCAACAGGTGCACTCTCTTAATTAACCTCCATTAATGTTCACGCGAATGATCGACTGTGCAAAGTTATCAGGTGACTAATAGAGTCGTGATCGAACACCTTTTAATATCACTTTCCAGGTGTATCATTACAGTTTACCTCAATGACAGCTTTCCCCACGTGATTAGTCTTGCAGGTGTCCCAGGCGGTTAATTAATACACAACCAAACACGTATCGATATCATTCACCTGGTACATCATCCTAATTTACTTTAATGTCCGTATTTCTCACGTAAAGCATGTTCCAAGTCTCTTTAAAGCCTCTTATACAAAATCGACATCCACCTGAAGTTATATGAAAATTAAGCCAGCATCGAACACCTGTCAATACCGGTTATCAGGTGCATCAACTCAATTAGCCTCCATATCTATTTTTCGAAGGCGATTAACCTTGCTAGGCTCCCAGGTGGCTCGGCAGGTGGGCGTCTCCAATACAGGTAATTGTCGGTGCGCGGCCAAACGCTACATTACGTGCATTGATCATAATCCCCACCGGCGGCAGCCATCTATCCCTTCTACGACCCCCGCCAGGCACAGTCTCTCGTTCCTAAAGTCGTTCAGGTGCAGGCGGGGGCGCGATGTAAATCAGGTGACTCATGCATAGGAGGCGCGGCGGCAGGGAGGGAAGGGCAGGGTGGAAAAGCGGCAGGGGGGGAGGGACGGAAAGAATGATGCAGAGTAGGCCAGAGAGTACGAATGGAAAAGGATATCCACCTTTAGAAAGAGAGGGTAATGGTATATACTATTACACCCCCTGAGTCCTCCATTCGGCAGGGAGGGCAGAGCAAGGGGGCAGGGACGGGCGGTGCGGCGGAGGACACAGGAAGGATAGGTCGCGGGGAAAACCGGAGAGAACGATTGAGTAAAGACATGCGGCCTTAAGAGTCTTTTGAGATGTAGCAAAGAAGGGGGGACAGGTTAAAGGGCAGCAAGATGGAGGGACACAGACGGATGAGCCGGAGAAAAGACAGAACGTTGGAGAGAAGACTAAGTCGGCAAGGCGGAGAGAGCAATAGGGTAAAGACATGCGCCCGTTAGTGTCATTGGAGGTGGAGTAAAGAAAGGCACGTAACGGACAGCAAGGTGAAGTGACACAAGACGGATAAGACGGAGAAAGGACAGAACGTTAGGGAGAAGGATAAGTTTGGGAAAGGCAGTGGCAACGATTAGGTAAAGACATGCGCCATTTAGAGTCTTGAAGGGGACCAAAGACGGGAGGTTAAGAACAACAGGTGGAGGGACACGAGACAGGTGAGACGGAGAACGGACAAAACGCTCGGGAGAAGGATAAGTCTGGGAAAGGCGAGAGAACGAGTGGGTATAGACATGCGCCCTTTAGAGTCCTTTAAGGTGGATGAGAAGAGGGTGGGACAGGTTAAAGGGCAGTAAGGTGGAGTGACATGGGGAAGGACAGAACGCTCGGGGTAGGACTTGACAGTTCTTTTCATTAGTGTTTCTTTCTGCAACTCGGTGTTATTTCAAGCACAATCCGATAGATGTATATGACGTGTTTGGTAATCCTCTCCAGCTTGTTTTGAAAGTATAGTTTGATGAAAAGAGAATCTAGCTGTCATGAATGTTAAGTGGTTTCTAAAAGAGTGTCGTTAGATTTATCTGTGCTAAACTGTTTATGATTTTTTGTGTCCTCTTCATCTCAAAGTGGATTTGACTACCTTTCTGTAAGTTCATCGCCGACTTCAATTCATTCCTTGTCATTCACTTTCTTCTCTTTCTATATATAATTCATTTATGCTAAGTATAGTCTTTTGAAACCAGGTCATCGTCACTATCATCATCATCATCATCACCATCATCATCATCATAAAACGGAGGAAAAAAGACCTTTTTTTTCTCTTTTATGGAAATGAGAATGCAGAACAATTTATATTTTCTATCGTTCCAATAATACATGTTAAACCCCCCCACCTGCCACACACACAAAAAAAGAGAATAGTAATAACAGTAGATATTCCAATCTAAGGGCTAACAGATGTCATTGGTCCGTCGGCTGATCCAATCCGGCCAATCAGGAGTGAAGTGGAGCGGTAAAAAAAAGTAAATAAAAACACGTCTTTATGGAGATTTTCCCCGTATTCATTACTCGGAGGCGGAAAGAATGAAACTGGATTATCCCTGTGTGAGTTGAACGCTTTTTTTTTTTTTTTGCCTCTTTTCCCCATTTCTTTTTCAGGTGTAAGAGAAATCCGGATCAGTTACAGTTCTCATTTTTTTCAAACATTTTCTTTCGCTCAATTTTTTTTTATTTCGTTACGCTGCTGCTGTTGTCTTACTAACTTTCCTCTTTTAATTAACCTTGTGTGTGTGTGTGTGTGTGTGTGTGTGTGTGTGTGTGTGTGTGTGTGTTATCAGGCGTTTTAAGGTGGATGGTTAAAGTTCGTTGATTGGGTGGTCGAGTTCAGTGTTTGTGTGTTTGTAATGTGTTTGTCTGTCTGTGTTTGTCTCTTGTCTGTCAGTCACCTCTTGCTGGAAAGCCGTAGTCTGATATTATGTGTCTCCCATAGCTTACACACACACACACACACACACACACACACATACACACACACACACACACACACACACACACACACACATACACACACACACTAATGGATGAGTTTGGATAATTCCCCCAAACATTCTTCTCATAAAATTCGCAATCTCAGACGTAATCACTTTTTTTTTCGTTCTTACGTAAACGACCTTTTTAGAGGGCCTTTGTAATTTTGTGTTTTTGTTATCTAACGAGTTGTGTTTTTCTTTTTGAGCTCAATATATTCCACTTTCATTAACACAATAATTTATTTATTTATTTTGCATGTTACAATTTATTCAAACTTATTTTTTTAAGGTAACATATTCCATTTTACTTGTTTACTTTTTTTTTGTATTCTTGTAGCAACTTTTTTCCCTTTTAACATATCGCATTTTACACATCCAGTTTTTTTTCCATTCCGCGAATACTATTTCTACCGTGCAACAATCCAATTTTTTCATCCATTTAGCACATTCCTTTTCACGATTGAATCTACTTTTTTCAACACATCCTTATATATTTTCCATTTGCCATATTCCACTTTACATATTCTGTCCTTCACATTAGCTCAACTCTCTGTGCGTGGATCATGCGAGATTCCTGAAAGAACGGCAAATGGCTGGAGATCGTTCTTTGTTCCCACTTACTTCTACCTACAGTTCTCGGCGTTATGTGTAGCCAGGTGTTCGCAATACCACACCCTCTCGTCGTGCTCCACTACAAAATAATCTTAATAGTTTTAACTCGACTGTTACGAATTAAATTCATTTCAGCTGCATTTTTCCTCCTCGACATCAAGTACTCCAAAAGGGCTCATTGTTAATTCTGATACATTTTTTTCCGACCCATCAGTTTCTTGTGAGGAAGAAATGAAAAAGGAGAGAGCACTAATGTCTTTTCTCTATTTTTTTCATGTAAGTTAAGAGACACAGCAAAATATGTTCTTTGTATGCTGTTTAGCCTGCGTCCTTCCTCTCCTGTTTTTATAAAGGAAGTTGTCTCTAAATAAGGAAACTCGCACAAACAGCTCACAGAAGAATGTGATTAGAGGAACAAAGACTGACCGAGGGATATTACTTAAGATAAAAGAGAGGGGCGGAGAGAGTAACATTTGCGGGAGAAGAGTGACGAGTAAGAGTGATGAAGAGAAGGAGAGGAGAAGGAATGAACAAAGATATGAGCGAGCGAAGTTACGAGAAGATACGAAAGAAAGAAAAAAGAAAAATAATGAGTCAAGGAGGAAGAACAGAGGAGACAAAGAGGAAATGATACCCGCAAAGAGTAAAGGATGGCACATACACACACACACACACACACACACACACACACACACACACACACACACACACACACACACACACACGCACACACACACACACACACACACACACACACACACACACACACACACACACACACACACACACACACACACACACACGGGCTGGCTTCTTTTTTTTTTTACGCCCTTGCACTGTCTCCTGTGCTGTAAAACACACACACACACACACACACACACACACACACACACACACACACACACACACACACACACACACAGCTGGCCTGGACGGAAGCAGCAGGTGTCCTCGGCGAGGCTTCGTCTTAATTAATGAAACTTTACAACAATATTAAAATAACCAACATTTTTTCCTTCCGTTACGAGACGTTTTCTTATAAGAGGATAAGGATGAAAAATGTCATGTCCCTGTTCTGTACACTTGGAAAATATAGCCAACACTTTTCTTTTTTTCAGTTGTCCTTTTCTTTTGAATTTCCTGGTTATAATAATGTGTGCGCTGTTTACTTTTTAAAAAAATTGTACATTGTAAATTGGCCTCATTATTCTTTTTCTCCAGTTATTTATTCATTCGTGTATTCGTGTAGTGAATTGTATATATATTTTATCTAATACATGTCTGGGTCTTATTTTTCTCTTCCATTCACAATTGCTCAACATTTCCTTCTCATGTTTATTTGTTAATTGTGAACCAGAAGCTAATTGTCCGCCGTATAGTGGATGAAAAAAAAGCTAGGATTTGTGTGTGTGTGTGTGTGTGTGTGTGTGTGTGTGTGTGTGTGTGTGTGTGTGTGTGTGTGTGTGTGTGTGTGTGCGTCGTAAACTTTTCCTGTGTAACCATTGGGCTCATTCCATTTTTCGGCGCGTCTCAGTCTTTTCAGCCCGCGAAGCTTCCGGTGCCAGAATTCACGTTCGGCGAGGCGAGGTTCTTTTGTAGGTAATTTGGCGGCCTTTGTGTCCCTGCGCCTCACGCGACCTCAGCCTCCGCCGCGAGACCCGCCAGGAATGATTTATCTCGCGTCCAGGTCGAAAGATGACTTATTCCTTCCGTTCTGTTTAATTGTTAAAGGTCAGGTGTAGGTGTAAGCCAACGTCAAAAAATGGCATACTCCTTCCTCTTTTTATTTTAATTCGTGAATGTCAGTTGAGGTGTTAATTAATGTTGAAAGGTTACATATTTTTTTTCTTCTCGCGAGTTAATTGCTTATGTGAGCCTTTTGTCGAGGTATTATATGATTTTTTTTATATTTTATTTTGTTTTATCGTAAGTGGAAGCGTAGGTGTAATGCTTCTGTCGTAAGATCACCCATGCCCTCTTATTTATTGTATATCGTAAGTGTATTTATAAGCACATGTTGATGTATTGTATGATTGTATTGATGGACTGTGTGTGTTTATAAGTACATGTTGATGGGTACTTTTTGTTTATAATTAGCGGCATGAGAGGTTTAGCTTCATATCGGAAAAATTACCTACACCAGATTTCCTTATTTTATCGCAAGTGAGAATATATTTTCGTGCATCCAATAAAAAGAGGGAACCAGACTTCTGTATATTATTCATGGCACGTGAGGCGGCGGGTGCTGAGAGATGCTCGGCCGCCACGACGAGGCTCCGCGGTGCATGGACGTGGCCAGACGGACTTTGAATGAGGAATGTCTCGTGCCAGGGAGTAGAGGAGGGCGGATGATTTTACCCGCGTGTACTTTCCCATTTTATTCTTTCTTTTCTATATTTTCTGGAATGAGAATGTTTCGTGTTAGGATATAGAGGAAAGGAGATGATTTTACCCGCATGTATTTTCCCATTTTATTCTTTCTTTTCTATATTTTCTGGAATGAGTTGAATGAGGAATGTCTCGTGTTAGAAAGTAGTGAAGGGCGGATGATTTTACCCGCGTGTACTTTCCCATTTTATACTTTCTTTTCTATATTTTCTGGAATGAGTTGAATGAGGAATGTCTCGTGTTAGAAAGTAGTGAAGGGCGGATTACTTTACCCGCGTGTACTTTCCCATTTTATTCTTTCTTTTCTATATTTTCTGGAATGAGAATGTCTCGTGCTAGGATATAGAGGAAGGGAGATGATTTTCCCCGCCCTTACTCCCCCCCTTTTACTCTTTCTTTAATTTCCTCTTGGCGTTTTCCCTGCATTTACTAATTTCCTCTTGGCGTTTTCCCTGCATTTACTTTCCCATTATTTTATTTGTCCCCTTTTCACCTTTTCCCGCATTTTATTCTTTATTCTTTTTTCTCCTATTCATTTCCCTGCATTTACTTTCTCATTTTATTCTTTATTCCCTTTCCTCTTTTGTCCACTTAATTATCTTTTATTTGAGCAGACCTTAGCGGGATCTTTTGTTTTTTCGTTTTTGTGTTTGACCTTGACCTGCTTCCTTTGCTGTAAAAAAACAATGTGGTCGCAGTACATTCCCACTTCCTGCTCAACCCACTCTGTCCGGCTCTGATTTAATAAGAGCTGATGTAGTTGTACTGATAATAATAATAATAATAATAACAATAATAATAAAAAAAACTGAAGAACAAAGGTAGTGACCACAATATTACATCGTTTCATTCGCGTATATCATTTCTTCCTGCGCAACCCTCTGCCTGTCTCTAGTTTAATAAGAGTGGCTGGAGTGGTAGTGAAAATAACTAATAATAACTAGAGGGTAGTGACGGTGACAACATTATTATATCGATCCACAAGAGTCCATCATTTCTTGCCGCTCAACCCACTGTGTCTACTTTAATAAGGGTAGTTGGAGTACCGGCAATAAGAATGACAAAAAGAAAATAACAGTGGTATTGGCAACAGTACTACATTGCTCCACACGTGTCCATTATTTCTTGGTCTATATTGTTTCCCTCACGAGTGCTCAAAACCCGCAACAGATGGCAGTGCCTTGTGTCTGTTATCCTCTCGTTTGTTACACGTGCGCGCCTTCCCTTCGTCTCTCTACGTTTCCTTTCTTTTTTCTTCCCTTCCCTCACACACACACACACACACACACACACACACACACACACACACACACACACATACACGTAAAAAGAAAGGAAAACGAAAATGCTGTACTCTTCTCTACATTTTCTTTCCCTTTTCTTTCCTTCCCTCACACACACACACACACACACACACACACACACACACACACACACACACACACACACTCGTAAAAAGAAAGTAAAACAAAAATGCTGTACTCTTCTCTACATTTTCTTTCCTTTTCTTCCCTTCCCTCACACACACACACACACACACACACACACACACACACACACACACACACACACACACACACACACACACACACACACACACGTAAAAAGAAAGTAAAACAAAAATGCTGTACTCTTCTCTACATTTTCTTTCCTTTTCTTCCCTTCCCTCACACACACACACACAGACACGTAAAAAGAAAGGAAAACAAAAAAAGCTGTACTCTTCTTGTCGCTTTTTTCCTCCGTTCTGTCAGTCATTTGTCTCCACTGCGAGCCTAAAGTGTAAACGATATTCCGAAAACTTTTTTATATTTATTTTCATACATTTCTTCAATGCGCTCTACTGTACACCACTGGTTTGACACACACACACACACACACACACACACGAAAACGCACACGCACACGCACTCGCTCACGCAACAATTAACAAACACACGCAGCCAAAAAACTAAAGTGATGTGCAGCAGCAAGAAAGTTTCTGTCACATTCACACAAAAGATAAACAAAACTGACACACACAAACTGTCGTTCTGAAGGAGCACAGAAAGTTTCCCATAAAACACACACACACACACACACACACACACACACACACACACACACACACACACACACACACACACCAAAGAATCGGAAAGCACTACTATTGCTTTAACAATATCCGGGTATTGAACAGTCTTCCCCACGTCCTCGGGAGAATTCGGCTTTTCTTACGATTTCGGTTCAGCAAAATCTCCCGCCGTGAAGGAAGAGCAGGAGGTGGAGGAGGAGCAGCGGGAGGTGGAGGTGGAGGTGGTGGTGGTGGTGGTGAGCGGTGGGATGTGCCTCCAGGGTGAACAAGACCATCAAAGGCTGTCGAGGAAGGGAAAGAAACGGGAGATTGACGGGCTGACGCGTACGTGTAAGAGATCTGTGTGGGACGGGTCTCTCTCTCTCTCTCTCTCTCTCTCTCTCTCTCTCTCTCTCTCTCTCTCTCTCTCTCTCTCTCTCTCTCTCTCTCTCTCTCACATGTTGCGTCTTTTTTTTTCTTCTACCGTTATTCCTAAAGGGAGATTCTCATTTTCATTATTTTTTTTTCATCCCGGACTTAAATATTTGTTGTTATCTCTTATAATGCGACTCGGTGTCATGCAAAGAAATCAAGATAAGTGAATGGTACCTGTTCAACTATTATATTAATTTTTGTTACTTCGATTACTTTTTCATTTCATTTTTTTGTGCTACTACTACTACTACTACTACTACTGCTACTGCTACTACTACTACTACTACTACTACTACTACTACTGCTACTACTACTACTACTACTACTACTACTACTACTACTTCCTCCACCACTAACTAAAAACTGCTTTGCTAAAATATATAAAAAAATAAAACATTTCGGTCCAACTCCTCATAAAAAAAAGAAGTATTGATAACTCAGTGAAATTGCAAACTTCAGAGAAAACAACGCTAAAACTTAATAAATAAACGAAAGGGAGAGACTGAAAACATATTCGGAAATAATAAACTAAAGTAAGAAAACCTGAAAACTTCCACGTATTTTTCTCATCCCTTCCCTTCCCTTCCATTTCCTTTCCTTCTCCTCCCTTCCCTTCCCTTCCTTCCTTCCTTCCTTCCCTTCCTTCCTTTCCTTCTCCTCCTTCCTTCCCTTCCTTCCTTCCTTCCTTCCTTTCCTTACCTTCTCCTCCCTTCCCTTCCCTTCCCTTCCCTTCCATTTCCTTTCCTTCTCCTCCCTTCCCTTCCCTTCCCTTCCCTTCCCTTTCCTTCCTTTCCCTTCCTCCCTTCCGTTCTGTTCCGTTCTCCTCCTATCCATTCCGTTCCCTTCCCTTCCCTCCCCTTCCCTCCCCTTCTCTTCTCTTCCTTTCCTTTCCGTTCCTTTCCTTTCCTTTCCTTTCTTTTCCTTTCCTTTCCTTTCCTTTCCTTTCCTTTCCTTTCCCTCTCTCTTCCCTTCCTTTTATATCCCTTTCGTGCCGTGCCGTTCCCTTCCTTTCCCTCCCCTTCCCCTCTCTTCCCTTCCCTTCCTTTCCTTCCTCTCCCTCCCCTCATTTCTTTCTCCTTCTCATCCTCTTTTTTCCTCTATTTTTCCACCTACCTTTCTCCTCCGCTTTCCTGTCTCTCCGTATTCGTTTTCTTCCATTCGCCTTTTTCTCCCCTCTTTTTCATCCCTCTTTCGTCCTTCCCTTCCCCCAACCTCCCTCTAAACCTTCCTTCCCTTGATTCTACCTTCCCTCCTACTCCCTCCCCTCTTCCTTCATTTTTGCCTGCTCTCCCTCCCTCCCTCCCTCCCTCCCATCATTCCCACAAACCGTTCTACTTTTCTTCTCGTCTTTCCTCTCCTTTCCTCTCCTTTCCCATCCCAGCCGCCGCCACAAACATGAAGATCCTCCGTATCAAACTCATTTAGGGAAGAGGAACAGGAGCGCGACAAGCCCGATAGATAAAACGAAAGCCAAGAACAGCTACACCGATAGATAGCGCCCCCAACGCCTCCATATTTCACACTGAAAACGAAATTTGCGCTTCGCGAATGTGATATCCAATTTTTCACCTGGTCTTTTTTTTTTCCTCTCCATTTCATTTTTTTGGATTTGGAGCGAGTGAGAGAAGAGAAAATTCCAGGTGAAGGGAAATACCAGGTGATCGAGGATTTCTGGTATTTTTTCAACGTTATTTTTTTTCTTTTTTTCATCCCTGTTTGCTTTCCTCACGTTTTCATATTTTTGGGGGATGGCATATGTTTAATGTTTTATTTTTCTCAGGTTTGTAGCAGCATTAATTCGCTTTATATTCCGTGGACCTATTTCAAAGTTTTGCATGATTCATTTTCCTTCTTTCTAGCTTTTCATAATTATTTCAGTGTAAATCTTAATAACAATAAAAAAAGTTTGTGCACGATTCCATTTTTCATTCTTCTCGTTATGTCTTTTTTTTTTTTCTTTTTCAGTTAGTGCAGAGATGTCATGCATATTCTTGCCTATATTTACTTTAGGCTTCAGTTCCCTTTTTCATTTTTCTATTTCTTTTTTTCCTTCTTGCCGGCTCGACCTGCATGTATCTCTGTCGTTTTATTCCCCCCCTCGTCTTTGAGCGTCTGTTTGTTCGCCTGTGCATCTATTTTTGTCTTTTATCGACGCTATATATTTTCTAGACTTATTTTTTATTCATCGTTGTCAGACTGTGTGTCTATCTACCTGCCAAAGCTTTATGTTTACCGTTCAGTTTGTATGTTCGATTCTTTCCATTGCTTTCCACATATCCTGTTTCTGTCTGTATCTGTCTGTCTGTCTGTCTGTCTGTCTGTCTGTCTCTGTCTCTCACTCACTCACATGTATATATATTTAGCAACAGAAACATAAAAATTTGAGTGCGGGGTAAGACTGCGTGTGTGGAAAGTCAGAATAAGTAGAAATGTCAGGCCAGCTTAGCGAAATCTTAGTTGCTCCCAGACCGCCACATTTCCCAGCAGCCTAAGCTTTGCCTCAAATCTTATACTCTCCCTCTCTTCCTCCTCCTCCCCCTCCGCCTCCTCCTCCTCCTCCTCCTCCTCGTTAGTCCCCAACCTCCCATTTTCTCAACGTCTTAAATGCCTCCCCCAGCATCTATCCTCCACCCGAGCCCCCCAAAACTCACTGCCCTCTAGCTACCTCCTTCTGGCGACTGGTGGCGTGCGATAAGTGTTTGTGTGTGTGTGTGTGTGTGTGTGTGTGTGTGTGTGTGTGTGTGTGTGTGTGTGTGTGTGTTTAGCTGCCAGACATTTGTAAACAAGTAATAAAGCATTTCAGAGCACGGCTTCATCCCCTCTGATTGGCGAGGCCTTACGACTTGTTTTGTTGTGGCGCTGAGCTGTCCGCCGAGGCAGCTGTGTTAGATTATTTTGTTTTTAGAGCGGCTCATATCAATAGCCGCCGTTGTTTATTACTGTCTCAATCCGCTTCACTTCACCAACCCTTCAAGAGCGAAGTATCAATGCACCTTTAAAACTAATTTGGATTTTATTGTTTAGAATGTAACTGTCTATTTTTATTTTTAGGAGCAACGTATTTTGAGTTTTGGTTGTATTTATTTATTTATTTAATCGTACGCAAAATCGTTTTATTATTAAGTTTTGCACTGAAATATGAAGGGCTAGAAAGAAGGAAAATAATCATATAAAACTTTGAAATACGTCCGTGGAATATAAAGCGAATTAATCCTTTGCTTTAATTACTTATTTTCTGCCCATGAAATGTCCTATTTTTGGCTGCGTAACACTGAATTCTAGCCGCCGCTGATGGAGGAGGTAGGAAGACACCTACCGAACGGGCGTGAGCTACTCCCGGTGAGGATATATGGGAAGCGAGGAGGGTGCTGAAGCCCTTCAAAGACCCTTCCCATGTCCTCACTAACCGTTTCCCTTTTTGTCTCATCAACACCAGAGAGCAGTTCAGCATGCTCTCTAAAGACAGTTCTTCTCTCTTTTTACACCACACTACATTCACACAACATACACACCTTTTCCCAAAATTCAAAATTCAAAATGGCGAAAAATTACAGAGCCTCGGAGTCCCCGCCTGGGGGGGGGGGGGGCATAAACTCCCCCAGGGAGGACTCCCCTTCTGGCTGCCGACTTGAGAGGTGTCCTGATAACTCCTCGAACCTCCTCCTTATCAATTTCTGCAACATTCGTGGTCTTCGTTCTAATTTTCATTCTGTGGAACACCATCTCTCCTCCTCTAAACCTCACCTTCTCTTCCTCACCGAAACACAGGTTTCTGAGGCTACTGACAGCAACCTCTACTCTGTTCCCTCCTACTGTCTCTATCCTAAATTTTAATCCAAAGCTGGATGTTGCGCCTGCGTGCGCAACGACATCACTTGCTCTCGTGCCCACGACCTTGACTATTCAGAATTTTCTACCATCTGGCTCAGATTTTATTGTCATTCTATTACTAAATACATCTGTGCTGTTTATCTCTCACCTAACTCTTCTAACTATGTAAAATTCTTTGACTATTTGAACTCTAAAGTGGAGCACATCTTGACTCACTCTCCCTTTGCTGAAATCTCCATCTTAGGAGATTTCAATGTTCACCACCAGCTTTGGCTTTCATCCTCTTTCACGGACCAGCCTGGTGAACAAGCTTACAACTTTGCTCTCCTCAACGACCTAGAGCAGTTGGTTCAGCACCCTACTCGTATTCCCGACCGTCTTGGAGACAGGCCCAACATTCTAGACCTCTTCCTTACCTCTAATCCTTCTGCTTACTCTATCAAACTGTTCTCTCCGTTGGGATCCCCCGATCATAACCTTATTTCTGTATCCTGTCCTATCGCTCTTGTACATCCTCGGGACCCACCGAAGAGGCGATGCTTCTGGCATTTTGCTTCAGCTCGGTTGGATGACCTGAGGATGTACTTTTCCGATTTCCCGTGAAATGATTACTGCTTCCAGGAGAGAGACCCCTCTGTGTGTGCCCAGCGCATCACAGAGGTGATTGTCTCTGGAATGGAGGCATACATTCCACGTTCTTTCTCTACTCCTCATGCTAAAAAGCCTTGGTTTAATCATGCTTGTTCTCGTGCTATTAAAGATAGAGAGGCAGCTCACAAAAGATTCCAGAGCCTTCGAACACCCGCTAACTTTGACCTTTACATTTCAGCCCGGAATCGTGCCAAATCTATTCTCCGACCTACCAAAACTTCTTTTATCAACAGAAAATGTCAACATCTTGCTTCTTCTAATTCTTCCCGTGACTTCTGGCATCTAGCCAAAAACATCTCCTCCAATTTCACTTCTTCCTCTTTCCCTCCTCTCCTTAACCCTGACGGCAGCACTGCCGTCTCATCTGTCTCTAAGGCTGAACCCTTCGCTCAGACTTTCTGTAAGAACTCCACCCTGGACGATTCTGGGCATATTCCTCCTACTCATCCCCCCTCTGACTCCTTTATGCCTGTTATTAAAATTCTTCCAAATGATGTTTTCTATGCCCTCTCTGGCCTCAGCTCTCAGAAGGCTTATGGACCTGATGGAGTGCCTCCTATTGCCCTTAGAAACTGTGCTTCCGTGCTGACACCCTGCCTGGTCAAACTCTTTCGTCTCTGCCTATCAACATCTACCTTTCCTTCCTGCTGGAAGTATGCCTTTGTACAGCCTGTGCCTAAGAAGGGTGGCCGTTCCAATCCCTCAAACTACCGCCCTATAGCTTTACTTTCCTGTCTATCTAAAGCTTTTAAATCAATTCTTAACCGGAAGATTCAAAAGCACCTTTCCACTTCTTACCTTCTATCTGATCCCCAGTATGGGTTCCGCAAGGGGCGTTCTACTGGTGATCTCCTTGCCTTCTTAACTGACTCTTGGTCATCCTCTCTTAGCCGTTTCAGTGAAACATTTTCTATTGCGCTGGACATATCAAAAGCATTTGATAGGGTCTCGCACAAATCTTTGCTTTCCAAACTACCCTCCTACGGTTTCTATCCTTCTCTCTGTACCTTTATCTCCAGTTTCCTTTCTGACCGTTCTATTTTTTGCTGTGGTGGACGGTCACTGTTCTTCCCCCAAACATATTAACAGTGGTGTCCCACACGGTTCTGTCCTATCTCCCACTCTCTTTCTGTTGTTCATTGATGATCTTCTTTCCAAAACGAACTGTCCTATCCATTCTTACGCCGATGACTCCACTCTGCATTACTCAACTTCTTTAAATAGAAGACCCACTCCACAGGAACCTAACGATTCAAGGCTGGAGGCAACATAACGCCTAGCCTCAGTCCTTGCTACTATTTCCGATTGGGGCAAGAGGAACCTGGTGTCCTTCAGCGCCTCAAAAACACAGTTTCTCCACCTACCCACTCTACACAATCTTCCAAATAACTATCCCCTATTCTTCGACAACATTCAGCTATCACCTTCTTCAACACTAAACATTCTCGGTCTATCCTTAACTCAAAATCTCAACTGGAAACTCCATATCTCATCTCTTACTAAATCAGCTTCCTCTAGGCTGGGCGTTCTGTTACTAAATCAGCTTCCTCTAGGCTGGGCGTTCTGTTACTTAATCAGCTTCCTCTAGGCTGGGCGTTCTGTTACTAAATCAGCTTCCTCTTGGCTGGGCGTTCTGTACCGTCACCGCCAGTTCTTCTCCCCCGCACAGTTGCTATCTATTTACAGGAGCCTTGTCCGCCCTCGTACGGAGGATGCATCTCATGTGTGTGGGGGGGTCCACTCACACAGCTCTCCTTGACAGAGTGGAGTCAAAGGCTCTTCGTCTCATCAACTCTCCTCCTCATACTGATAGTCTTCTACCTCTCAAATTCCGCCGCCATGTTGCCTCTCTTTCTATCTTCTATCGATATTTTCATGCTGACTGCTCTTCTGAACTTGCTAACTGCATTCCTCCTCCTCTCCCGCGGCTCCGCTGCACAGGTCTTCTACTCATGCTCATCCCTATACTGTCCAAACCCCTTATACAAGAGTCAACCAGCATCTTCATTCTTTCATCCCTCACGCTGGTAAACTCTGGAACAATCTTCCTTCATCTGTATTTCCTCCTGCCTACGACTTGAACTCTTTCAAGAGGAGGGTATCAGGACACCTCTCCTCCCGAAATTGACCTCTCTTTTTGGACACTCCTTTGATCTCTATTCAGGAGCAGTGAGTAGCGGGCTTTTTTTATATTTTTTTCTTTACGCCCTTGAACTGTCTCCTTAGCTGTAAAAAAAAAAAAAGTGTCAAAACCAAACACCTGCAGTCATTTCAGAGTAGTTAATAGCTTTTGTATTAAGGCAACTTGTTCTTTTCTAAGGTTAATGTTACCCCCTTATGGACCATGATTGGATATATCGTTTCTTGAACTCCCCAGAGGAGCTGACATTCTTGGCCTATAAAATCAACAATAGTAATAATAATAATAATAATAATAATAATAATAATAATAATAATAATAATAATAATAATAATAATAATAATAATAATAATAATAATAATAATACGTTCACTAAATGTTGTGTAAAAGGAGTACACACGTGTTATTTCGTTCCGTGATTTACTCGTGTTTTCTGGCTTTTGCAGGAAGATTATTCAACAAATGGGATAAAAGAACCGCACGTCGCGGCCAATTAACTCCTTGACACGTAATCAATGTCTGTTTTTCTTCACTCTTTATTCCTCCACTTCTTCGCTCCTCTTCTGCAAAAAGAAAAAGTATACTCAACAAAGGGGAGGAGGATCGGACCCGAAGTAAAGTGAACTTCATAAGCTTCACATCGCAATATTAGTTATTTTTCCTCTCATATTCCCTCCACTGTAGAATTCTCAGATATTTCTACCTGGTCCGGTAATGAAAATACAAAGCCCGTAAAACCTTGAGAATTTAAATAATTATCTACACATTGCTCTATTTTAATTATGAAGAGTACGAATGCGTTCTTTTTTGTATGTTTTATCCTTAGTGTAGAATCCAAAATGTTACAATATACATCCAGAGCCTAAAAAGTCACAAAGGAGAGATAGATAGATAGATAGATAGACAGAGAGAGAGAGAGAGAGAGAGAGAGAATTTTTATTTATTTATATATGAATATATAAATAAACATAGAGATAAAATAATGACAGACAGATAAACAGACACCGAGAAGACAAAGAGACAAAGACAGACAGAAAAGAGAGAAAACGAAAGGAAAAAGACAGAGCATATAGAATCTTTGTCCAAGTGGCTGATGGCTCTCGAAATATCCATCAGACCGCCTGGCTTCCGAGTAAAAAGTTTCATGAGTTTGCCATCAAATATACGCCCAGCCTCCGCGACGTCCCGCTATATAAAGCTGCCAGGCACGTCCCGCAGCCTCCTCGTCCTCGCGGGCACCCAAGTTTTGCTAATATTAATTCCATCGGTTTGTATTCTTACGGACCAAACTTGAACTCGCGTATGGCAGGGTCGAGGAAGAGGAGAGGGGAAGGGAGGAGGAAAGAGGTGAGTGTAGGGGGAAATGGGGGGGAAAGGGGAAGGGAGGAGGGAAGAGGTGAGCGTAGGGGGAAATGGGGGGGAAAGGGGAAGTTTACGGACCCATCTTGAGCTTACACTCCAAACTTTGTAACGCCCATGTAAACTTCTTCCTGCAAAATAAAAATCCAGCTTTCACATAAACTTTCAAAACAGTGTTACACCCACACGGACACAACACACAAACACACACACGCACACACACACGCGCACACGACCCCCCCCCCCCCCCCACACACACACACACACTCGCGCGCACACACACACGTTTAGGGAATAATATGGTCGTGTGTGATAAAATACCGGGGCATTTTATGTAGCTCGACTCAAAGCTGCTGAAATACGAAAGATAAAAATACACACACACACACACACACACACCTCCTCCGTCTGCCTGCCATATACTCGTACAACTATTTTATCCATTAATGTATGTAGAAACGGGCCACCAAAGTATGCTATAAACTGCTACTACCTCACTGGAATGTATACTTAAGCTTATGTGGAAAGATATATGGTGTAACGTCATTGAAAAGCAAAGTGTGTCAGTATGCAGAAGAGAGGATCGAGAGGAGGGGGAGGACCTACTAAGCGATACAAAACGATTCAGGTCAGAAGAATAAGGTCAACTTTTTAAATACAGAAATGTGAATGTGGAAAGCCTTGTGCGCCTCGTGAGAGTGTACCAGCTTTAAGACCGGCGTATAGCTCTTGCATATGAAAAGGAAAATGTGTAGTAAACTCAACTTGGGGAATATGTAGGTCTGTATACACTCAAGCTTGGTAGTGTAGCAGTATTATACATTTTGGCACTACAAAGGGATGTGTTCTCCGTAATTCTGCCTTCACCCTTCTCATCTTAGCTCGTTCTCTTGACCATATCATTATTACAGTCTCTCTATCCTCCTCTCCTTCTCGTCATCTCCCTACTCTCCCCTCTCGTATCCCCTCCTCATCTTCCTTCTTCTCTCTTCCTGTCGTCTGTTTTTATCCTATACTCCCTCTTCCTTAATATATCTATCATCATCCACTTTATTCTCTCCTCCTCCATCCTCTTTTCACTCTCTTCTCTTTCTTCCTTCATCTCTACACAATCCTTCCTCGCATCCTTTTCTCTCCTTCCCTCAGTTTCTCTCGCCCCTTCCTTTTCAATACTTATCTATCTTCCTCTTCTTGTTCTTCTCCCTTGTGTCATCCCTTGCATACTCTCTCCTCTCCTCTATCCTCCTTCATCTCTACACAATCCTTCCTCGCATCCTTTTCTCTCCTTCCCTCAGTTTCTCTCGCCCCTTCCTTTTCAATACTTATCTATCTTCCTTTTCTTGCTCTTCTCCCTTGTGTCATCCCTTGCATACTCTCTCCTCTCCTCTATCCTCCTTCATCTCTTCACAATCCTCCCGCCTTTCCTCTTCTTTCTTTCACTCAGTTTCGCTCTCTCCTCTCTTTCTTTCCTACCATACCTACCTATTTTCCTTTTCTCCCCCTTCTCCCTTGAGTCAATCCTTGTATACAATTACCCCTCTTCCTCTCCCTTCCTCTCTCTCCCTAGCCCATGGTGTTGCCCTCATCCGTCTGTCCTCTGCTGCCTTTAACAATACTTACAGAACCTCTCGCCCGCCTGCCCTCCTCCCGTCCCCTCCTCATTACCCTCATTACTCTTCACACCTTCCCCGTGAAAGCATGTATCATTCCTCCCCTTCCCTCCCCTCCCTTCATCCTTCACTCACACGCCCAGACACCCTCCTCGCTCCCTCCCTCCCTCCTTCCCGCCTGTCCTTCCTCCTTCTCTTTTGTCCCTTCGCTCATTTCACCGAGGGTCGCGTTGCCTTCCTTCTCTCTTCCCTCCTTCCCTTGCAATATTAGACGTCCTGCTATCCTGTCTTTCTCTCTCTCTCTCTCTCTCTCTCTCTCTCTCTCTCTCTCTCTCTCTCTCTCTCTCTCTCTCTCTCTCTCTCTCTCTCTCTCTCTCTCTCTCTCTCTCTCTCTCTCTCTCTCTCTCTCTCTCTCCACCTCAAAGCCTCCAGGTTGACATACTATGCGAGAGAGAGAGAGAGAGAGAGAGACTCACGCACTGGACACCTAACAAAGTTTATAACCCCCAAAATACGACTGTTATTTTTTGGTTCTCGGTTGGAGGGAGGGAGTGGGGGAGGGAGGGAAGGAGGAGGGGAGGAAGGAAGGGAGGAAGGGAGGACATACGTAGATAAAAGTTGCTACGGTTTTATGTTGAGTTAATTGCAAACTTTCCACACGTTTTATATATATATTTTTTTTTTTCCTTCTTTTTTTGCTACTGTAAAGGAGGGGGCGGTGACGGAATGGAACGTTTGAGAGAGAGAGAGAGAGAGAGAGAGAGAGAGAGAGAGATGCTGATATATTTATTTTTTTACATTTTGCTTTCAAGTATGAGTAAGATACACACACGCACACACACACACACACACACACACACACACACACACACACACACACACACACACACACACACACACACACACACACACACACACACACACACACACATACACACACACCTAGGTCATTCCCTTCATCACGCCGGATCGCCGCTAAACCTTCCCTTACCGGCCTTAAAAATCTCACTCCTTTCCTACCTGGCCATTAACTCTCGTCTTAATCCCCCTTAACACACACACACACACACACACACACACACACGCACACACACACACACACACACACACACACACACACACACACACACACACACACACACACACACACACACACACACGGCTTTCGCCCTTCCTCCCCCAAACACACGATGTAATAATAAAATATAACAGAGGCTTAAATTTTACCTTGGGAATGTAGATTTACAGAGATACAAAGCTGCCACGATACCCTGAAGGAAGAAAGGGAGAGAGACAGAGAGAAAGAACGTAAGAAAGAGAGGGAAGGGGGAAGACAAGAAGGAAAGGTATGCTGTTGAGGAAAATAGCTGGCAGGGGAGGCGAGAGAGGGGAATGTGTCTCTGGCCTCGGGTAAAGGAAAAGACGAGGACGAGGATGACGAGAAAAAGGAAAAATAAGAAGACGAGGACGGAGAGCGAAGGACACCGACGCGAGAAAAAGGGTGGAAGGAATTCAAGGAGATTTGGAAGGGTGAGACGTTTGAATAATGGCTGAGATTAAGGGAGGCAGGAAAGAAAATGAGAGAGAGAGAGAGAGAGAGAGAGAGAGAGATCGTGTCGCAGACGGGTACAAATTTGATTCGGACAAAACGAATGCAAAAAAACTTAGTAGTGGCTTAAAACTTCGCGATGATTAATGTATTTATTCGGGTTTCGCTGCACCTGTTTGGGCTTTTTCCGCTAAGACTCAACACTAACATCCCCTGTCTCTGTGTTTCTTCCTTACTCTGTTACCGTCATGAGTCTTCCTGTCCGCTGTGCCTGTCTCTACCTGTCGTCATTCATAGACTCATCCGCCTCTACTTCCAAACTAGTTCCCAAGGCCGAAAATGAGAGTAATCGGGTTCTTATGAGTGCTTTTTCATGTTCACGGTATAGAAAATGCGTCAAACTACCCCCCGTCCACTGCGATTCGCACGGATTTGGCCTTCACTGGTAGCCTGTTAACATGGAGTCCCAGGTCTTTCTCTGCCTCAGTGCTGGATAGTGGAGTGTTTCCCATGTGGTATTGGTGTGCTGGATTACTCCACCCAAGGTGCAGGACTTTACATTTTTCCTCATTGAATTGTAGCAGACTCTTTTTGGTTCACTCATGTAACTTGGCGAGGTCTTCTGGTAGGAAATCCGCAGCCAAGAGGTTGAACTACCCCTAGAAGCGCCCAGAACGTCTACGAAAGCTTTATCAAATATGTCTGCTTTTGCGCCGAAGTGATTAAGAATACAGCCCATAGTATAATCGTCAGGAGTGAACAGGGATGCTGCACACTCTGGCTAGGGTGTCCACAGGCTTTTATAGATAGTGAGGTTTTGACGGGAGGAGGCAAGGTAGGAAAGGGTGAAACAGAACGGGTGTGGGAGTGGAGGGCGAGGAAAGGGATGAAGAAAAGAATAGGATAGGGATGGGGTATTTGAGGAGGCAAGGAAGGAAGGGGTAACGTAGAACAGGGCAGTGAAAATGGACGATTAGGTAATGGATGAAGGAAAGAAGAGGATAGGGATGTTGTATTTGAGGAGGCAAGGAAGGAAGGGGTAGAGCAGAACAGGGCAGTGGAAATGGAAGGCGAGGAAAGGAATGAAGGGAAGATGAGGCCAGTATTAGGATGGTCTTGAGGGGAGGAGGCAAGGAAGGGAGGGGTGATACAGAACAGGGCTGGGGGAGTGGAGGGCGAGGGAAGGGATGGAGGGAAGAAGAGGATAGGGATGGGGTATTTGAGGAGGCAAGGAAGGAAGGGATAAAGCAGAACAGGGCAGTGGAAATGGAAGGCGAGGAAAGGAATGGCAGGAAGAGGAGGCCAGTATTGGGATGGTTTTGAGGGGAGGAGGCAAGGAAGGGAGGGGTAAAACAGGACAGATCTGTGGGAGTGGAATGCGAGGGAAGGGACGGAGGGAAGAGGCAGCCAGTGATGTTTTTTTTAAGGGATGGAGGCAAGGCGCGCAAAGCTTTCTCCTCCCTCTCACTTCAGTATGTTTAAGATGCTACACCCGCGCTTGTCTGAGGATAGATACGCCCTAACGAGGTTTTGTCAGCCATTATCCATACTTTATACGATGATGCAAAATGTATGTTGTGCATGGGGGCGAGGCGATGGTCTAGACAGCTGCCTTTCGCGACCAATATACTTAATACGTTGATGCAAAGTATGTTGCGTATTGCAGAGAGGCAATGATCCAGACAGCAGCCTCCCGCGACCTACACCTTGAGAAACCGTGACCTTATGCGCCTTTTCTTATCTTTCCAGGGGAGGCTCCTGCCCGTGTGGCTGCTGACGGTGCTCCTTCCCGGTGAGTAGTGAACCTGTGGCGTGTTTGTAGCCCACCTGTAGGAGCACGGGCCTCGTAGGATTACTCTATTACTTATTATTAGTGTTAGTGTTAGTATTGGTACCATTATTATTATCTATTACATTACACTTCTATTCCTATGCATGAAAATGAGATGATATTGCAAACCAGATCCTTTCCCGACCGTTGAAAGTCCTGGTATTGGAACAGACAAAGGCGGCGGGGAGCAGGGGGCATTAGGGTCGTGTGCCGACATAGCTCCCGAGGCGGCAGGACTTCAAGCTCAGGTGCCAGGCTTCTCACCTCCTAACGCCCCGCTCCGCCCATTATGCCAGCCCGACCTCACCTCATTTCACCGCGGAGAGAGGTCGCAACTCCTTCACGTAGAAAAGTCTGCGGTTTGTGTGTTTTCTTCGTGCGGCGAACTCGACCCTTGCGACGAACGGAAAATGAGACGTAGTAACCCGCGTGCTCTGAGTGGCCGAAAGAACACACCTTTGGCAATGATGATAACTATGAAAATGATGATGATAACGAGGACAAACGAGAACGAGAACAGGAGCAAGAGTAAGAGAGAGAAAATCGGCCTCATAATAATAGTAGCAAGAACAGTAGTAGCGGGAGTAGTAGTAGACGCAGCATAAGTAGAAGTAGTAGCAGAATAAGTAGTAGAAGTAGTTGCAATAAAAAACATCAGCAGCAACAATAGGAGCAGGGGCGGGTAAAAGCCGTATAAATTTATTGAGTGCGGTACTGTGGAGAAATGGCGGAGGGAAAGGAAGAGCTTTTACTTTGGAGCCGGGGGGGGGGGGGGGGGGTAAGGACGTAGGGAAGTGGGAGAGGGGCGTGGGGGGTGTGCGGAGTAAACGTGCTGAAGGTAGGGACATGAGGCTGAGTGAAGGTATGTGTGTGTGTGTGTGTGTGTGTGTGTGTGTGTGTGTGTGTGTGTGTGTGTGTGTGTGTGTGTGTGTGTTCTTTATTTAATTCCCTCACGCAGTGGAAAACCTTTTCTTCTTTAGTCTGCGTTTCTTCTTTTTTCTTTCTTTTTGCTTTTAGTTTCAGTTCAACCTCGGATATTTCTCTATTTTCGTCTGGTTTCTATTTTTTTTTTTTTTTTTAGGTAAACAATTCTATTCTATTCCAGGTCCTCATATTTTTGCTTTCTTTATTTTCATACACACACACACACACACACACACACACACACACACACACACACACACACACACACACACACACACACACACACACACACACACACACACACACACACACACACACACACACACACACACACACACACACACACACACACACACACACACACACTCTCTCACACACACACACACACACACACACACACACGCACACAATGCCCCTCTTCAGACAGCCGTGCACATTTTGGTGATCCACAGAATTGGACTTTGTGGGATTCTTAAAGAACCTCGCTCGGAAGAAACGCGAAATTATTCCTCCTCCTACCCTCCTTCTCTTTCTCATTCCGTTTTTCCCTTACCCTTACCCTCTTTTTCTCTCCTCTATTTTCCTCGGTTCCTTGGACACATCAGTACCCTCTTAGAGCCTCCCCGACCCCCCTCTCCCGCTCTCCCCCCCCCTCTCTCTTGCCTAGTAATGAAATTCTGGACTGGGCAGATGGAGGGAAGGGAAGGAATGGTAAGGGAAGGGAGAGAGGAAAATAATATAAGGGAGGGAGAGCAAGAGAGTCGTATGAAGATTTTGGGGGGGGGGAGGGGAGGAGGGGGGATGGGTTAAAACAGAGAAGGAGAGGAAGGCTGAAGGAATGGAAGGAAGGAAGGACAATAAAGTGAATGGAGAAGGGAAAAAAATATGAAGGGGAGTTAGATGGAGAAAAGAGAAATGCTGGGAAAGGAAAGGAGGTTGGAAAGGGAGAGGTAGTGGGCTGTAGCGGTGAGCGGGGTAGAGAGTAAAGGAATGGGTGGAAGAGGGTGCCAGAAAAGTGATGGGAAGGCTTTGAGGGAAGGAGTAGAGGAAGGAAGGGAGTAAGACAAAACGGCTGCATAAGGAAGAGGCGAGGAAGGGAATGAAGGGAAGAGGAGGCCAGTGATGGGAGTGTTGTGAAGTAGGAGACAAGGAAGGAAGAGGTAAGAGAGAGCAGGGCTGAGTGAGGGAAAGACGAGGAAAGAAATGTAGGGAAGAGGAAGAGGAAGAGAAGGCCAAAAGGGTGTTTCTGGAGGTAAAGGAGACATTGAGAACAGGAGAGGAGAGGCTTAGAAGGAAGGAAGGAAGGAAGGAAGGAAGAGGTAAGACGGAACTGGGCTGCGTGAGGGAAAGACGAGGAAAGAAATGTATGGAAGAGGAAGTGGAAGAGAAGGCAAATAGGGTGTTTCTGGAGGTAAGGGAGACATTGGGAACAGGAGAGGAGAGGTTTAGAAGGAAGGAAGAAAGGAAGAGGTAAGACGGAACAGGGCTGCGTGAGGGAAAGACGAGGAAAGAAATGGAGGGAAGAGGAAGAGGAAGAGAAGGCCAAAAGGGTGTTGCTGGAGGTGAGGGAGACATTGGGAAGAATAGGAGAGGAGAGGCGTGGGAGGTATCGGAGTCCAAGAGAGTGGTTTGGGGGGTGGGGAGGGGGCTGAATGTCCCCCTCGTGTTCCCTCTTTTGGTGATCCAGAAATATCTCCCCGGGGGTCGGCGGGGCTGAGGGACGAGTGTGAGTGAGGACGCTGCGAGGAGGAGGGAAAATGGGCCTCGCGGGCACGCACGCTGAAAGGAAACATTCCGCTAATTTTAGTTCACATCAGCGCGACATGGACTGTTTTCATGGGAGGCTTTTATTTTCCCTGCTTTCCTTCCATCTCGTGTCTGAGCCTTTGGTGTCTTTTTTTTTGTCCAGTTTCTTGCCTGTCGTCGTGGTGAGGTGGTTTCTCTTTTATTATATTTCCGCGAGTTTTTGTGTGAGTTAACGAGATAATTATTGTATTGTGTGATTTCCCTTTTTAGTTTGTATCATATTCACCTGAGATGGATTTAACATCATTTACCTTTAGAATTTTGTGGATTATTTGGTATGATTTACTGAAAGATTTTTGTGCGATGTATCTAGACAATATTTAGTTTAATTTCCCCACAACTTCATTTTTCCTATTTCACCATGAGTGTGTTACAGCTTACGTTGAGAGTATGATTGACACCAACAGAATTTGCATTACAAACAGCCTAAAGAGTATCATTAACATTAAACTGACCCAGATAATTTATAGTATAACTCGCCTAGCGAATACAGTTTGCATAGAATAGATTTTCCAGCTTGTCCTTCAATTTCAGTGTCAGTATTACGTACCCCGCGTTAAATATCTAGTGTCGCTTCCTTGGTAGTGAATCGCATGCACAGGCCGACACATGCAGAGGTTTTGGCGGGGAGAAAATGTCACAGAGCAGAGTTTATATTTGCACACTCAACAAGACTTCCCCTGCCTACTTTAGTTTCTCCTCGGGCCGTTGAGACACACTGACTAGCAAACAGACGCAGAACAATAACTTGATGAAAACTTAAAGGTGAAAAAATGGACGACAACTTCCGAGGATATATTGTGGATCTTTGCGCAATCTACATTTTTTCTTTCCTTCTTAATATGATTACCTATTGAGATGACTTGTACGAACTAGCCAACACAACCTCATCCAATAGCAAACTTCGGATGTGCGTATTAGTTGGAATACCAACTGGAAAGGCACGTACAAATAGACGAATACTCCCTCCCGACCCAAAGGAAGAAGAAAAGGGCTGACGAAACCTTAACCAACGTCCCCAATACACCCTCATCCAAGTAGAACCCTCTGACATACGTACTAAATGGAACACTTTCTGGAAGGACTAATTGAAATAGTAACAGGGGTGACTAGAGACACTTACTGGAAAGACGAAATGGAATACTAACTGGAATGACAAATTGGAATACTGACTGGAATGACTAATTGAATACTAACTGGAATGACAAATTGGAATACTGACTGGAATGACTAATTGAATACTAACTGGAATGACAAATTGGAATACTGACTGGAATGACTAATTGAATACTAACTGGAATGACAAATTGGAATACTAACTGGAATGAGTGATTGAAATACTAACTGGAATGACAAATTCGAATACTAACTGGAATGACTGATTGGAGCACTAACTGGAATGAGTGATTGGAATACTAACTGGAATTACTGATTGGAGCACTAACTGGAATGACTGAATGGAATACTAACTGAAAAGACGCGTACGAATTGGCGACCCCCCCCCTCACCCCCCATAACCTAAAGGAAGAAGAAAGGGGATGAGGAGACCCGAATCCACAGAGCGACAGTTCCCTCTGATATGCGTACTAATTGGCATATATACTAACTGGAATGACGCGTACGAATTGGTGAACGAACCCCCCCTAGCCCAAAAGAAGAAGAAAAGGGGCGGCCGAGACCTTAGCCAACGCCCCCCCACCCCCTCGCAGCCTCAGCCGAACACGCACAACAGGGAGCTCTTATCCCGGCGCTTTTTCTCCATCTGTGTGTTACTTTACGGTGATGGCAACTGGGCCGCGGGAAGGGACGGGCAGGGAGGCGGGAGGTGGGCGTGGCGAGGCGACGTTGCGTGAGGGACGAAGAAGGGGAAACCAGAGGGAGTCGGAGAGAAAAACTAGCTAGCGGAGTGAGGAAGGAAGATTAGGTAGGTTAAGGAGGTGGAGGAGGAGAAGGGGAAGATGGAGATGATGAAGAAGGATGGGAAGATGATGGGAGAAAATGGTGAAGAAGAATAAAAAGGTGAGGGAGAGAAGGTGCGAAGATGATGAGGAAGGTGAAGAGAAAGGTGAAGAAGATGATGAAGAAGAAGAAGGAGAAGAAGTAGAAGGGAAAAGAAGTAGAAGAAAAAGAACACAGAGAAGAAGAACACGAAGAAGAAGAAGAAGAAGGAGAAGGAGAAGAAGAAGAAGAAGAAGAAAAAAAAAAAAGAAGAGGAGGAAGAAAGAGAGAAAGACAGACAGACAGATATACGTGATTGAACGGGCGACGAAAGGTATAGATAGATAGATATACAAACATAAAGAGATAGAAAAATTGAGATATAGAAAAAGAGAAAAGAGAAAAACAATAACGAAGCCACCAAACAAATTAACGACGCTCAAACAAAACAAAAGAAATCTGGAGAAAAACACAAAAGGAAAGAGAAAGAAAGGGAAGAATGGCGAATGTACAAGTCAGTCAGTCAGTCAGTCTGTCAGCATCCACATAAAGAAAAGAAGGGAAAAAAGACACAAGACAAGCTGCTGAGGGGGATGAAAGGAACGAGAAACAAAAACTGTGAAGGTGTGGCGTGGAAGCGAAGTCGTGAGGCGAGGATCTCAAGTCTTGTTTTCACTACCCCGCCGAACGATTCCAAGAAGGAGGCATCTTGTACATAATGGAGGAGGAGGAAGAGGAAGAGAAAGAGGAGTGGGAGGAATGCGTGGAGGAAGAGGAAGAGAAACAGGAGGTGGAAAAGAAACCGTAGAAAGAAAAAAGGATTAGAAGAAGACATGTGTGGAAGATAAATAATAAGGAAAAAAAAGCAAAAGAATAAGGATGAAATAGAGAAGTGGAAGATGGGTGGAAGAAGAGGAAGAGAAACAGGAGGTGGAAAAAAAACGAAGAAAGAAAAAAAGGATTAGAAGAAGACATGTGTGGAAGATAAATAATAAGGAAAAAAACGCAAAAGGACAAGGATGAAATAGAGAAGTGGAAGATGGATAAAGAAGACAAAAAAAAGAAGAGGAGAGGAGGAACGAGAGAAACAGAAGGTGGAGAAGGAACTCAGGAAAACAGAAACGGGTTAGAAAAAGGAAACGTGTGAAGTAAAAAGAAGGAAGAAGAGCAGATAAAGAAGAAATTTAAAATAGAGAAGTGGAGGATGAAGGGAGGAGACGAAAAGGATAAAGAAAACAATAAAAAAAGGAGAAGCAGTAGAAGTAAAAAAAAAAACAAAAAAAAAAAAACATCATAACCAGAAACACGAATAGCAAAAGACACATAAAACAACAACAACAACAAAAACAACAAAACAGTGAGACGAGCAGGAAAACGAACAGAAAAAAAAGGAAGAGAGAAAGGGAATAAGCCTGAACAAGATGATGAGGAGGAGGAGAAGGCAGGAAGGAGAGGAGGAGGGAGGGAGAGACTGAGCCGGGGAGGAGAAATACAAAAGAAGAACCAAGGAGAGAGGAAGAGGAGGGTAAGAGAAAGAGAAAGAGAGAGGGAGAGATAGAGAGAGAAAGGGGGGAAGGGGGGAGCGACAATGAACCATATCTCGCGCTCCAAATGTCACTCGCAGATGCTCCTCGGAATTACAACTTAAGCGGCTAAAAATTCCGTCAAACTTGGCAAAACCCGCGGCTTGTTTAGGAGATGGTGCGGACAGACAGACGGACAGACAATGGGGAGGTGAGGCGTTGAATGTTGGGAAGGATGTGGAGGAGGAGGAGGAGGAGGAGGAGGAGGAGGAGGAGGAGGTGGAGGTGGTTAATGCAGCGATTATACTGGAAGGAAGAGCCTGGATGAAGGTGGCTGGGGAAAAAATTGTGGGTAGTGATAAACATAAACGTTCTCGAGGAAGGGAATGGGAAAGAGTGAAAATGTGTGTTGGAATACGTAGAATATCGCGTCAGTGAGGAAGAAAATGGGAAATAGTGAAAATGGGTGTTGAAATACGTAGAATATGGCGTTAGTGAGGAAGAAGGAGAATGGGAAATAGTGAAAATGGGTGTTGATAGGCGTAGAATAATGCGTAAGAGTGGAAGAAGGAAAATGGGATGGAAATGGATGTTGACATACGTAGAATATGGCATTAGTGAGGAAGGAGAATGGGAAATAATGGAAATGGGTTTTGAAAGACGTACAGTAATGCGTAAGAGTGGAAGAAGGAGAATGGGAAGGGGTGGACATGGATGTTAAAATGCGTAAAATATCGCGTCAGGGAGGAAGAAGAGAATGGGAAATAGTGAAAATGGGTGTTGATAGAAGTAGAATAATGCGTACGAGTGGAAGAAGGAGAATTGGAAGGGGTGGAAATGGATGTTAAAATACGTGGAATATCGCGTCAGGGAGGAAGAAGGAGAATGGGTAATAGTGAAAATGGGTGTTGATAGACGTAGAATTATGCGTACGAGTGGAAAAAGGAGAATTGGAAGGAGTGGAAATGGATGTTAAAATACGTGGAAAAGGGAGTAAAAGTGTAAGAATGAGAATGGGAAGGAGTGAAAATAAGGGTTGAAATACGTGGAAAAGGGCGTAAAAGTGTAAGAATGAGAATGGGAAGGAGTGAAAATAAGGGTTGAAATACGTGGAAAAGGGCGTAAAAGTGTAAGAATGAGAATGGGAAGGAGTGAAAATAAGGGTTGAAATACGTGGAAAAGGGCGTAAAAGTGTAAGAATGAGAATGGGAAGGAGTGAAAATAAGGGTTGAAATACGTGGAAAAGGGCGTAAAAGTGTAAGAATGAGAATGGGAAGGAGTGAAAATAAGGGTTGAAATACGTGGAAAAGGGTGTAAAAGTGTAAGAAGGAAAATGGGAAGGAGTGAAAATTAGGGTTGAAATACGTGGAAAAGGGCGTAAAAGTGTAAGAAGGAAAATGGGGAGGAGTGAAAATGGGTGTTGAAATACGAATAGCAAAGCGTAAGAGAGGATGAAGAATGGGAAGGAGTGAAAATGAGTGTTGATTTTTTTTTTTTTTACAGGAAAGGAGTCAGTTCAAGGGCATAAAAAAAGGAAACAAATGTGAAAAGAAAGCCCGCTACTCAGAGGCAGAAATACATGGAATAACGCGTCAGGGAGAAGAAATAGAAAATGGGAAAGAGAGTGATAAATGAGGTTGACTATTGCAAGAACGATAATGATGAATAGAAGGTAGAAAAGAAAGGGTTGCAAAACTAAGTAGAAATAGATGGAGTAGTGGGTTTATTAAGAAAGAAAACGGGACAGAGGTGATATAAGACGCGTGTAGTTTAGAGAAAGGTGAAGAATAAGGGGAAATGTTATAGGACAACGATGTGTCTCTCTCTCTCTCTCTCTCTCTCTCTCTCTCTCTCTCTCTCTCTCTCTCTCTCTCTCTCTCTCTCTCTCTCTCTCTCTCTCTCTCTCTCTCTCTCTCTCTCTCTCTCTCTCTCTCTCTCTCTCTCTCTCTCTCTCTCTCTCTCTCTCTCTCTCTCTCTCTCTCTCTCTCTCTCTCTCTCTCTCTCTCTCTCTCTCTCTCTCTCTCTCTCTCTCTCTCTCTCTCTCTCTCTCTCTCTCTCTCTCTCTCCATTTTTCGCTTCCTCCAGTTTGTCACACATCCCTACGCGTGTGTATCAATATATATTCTCGCATTTTCCTTTTCTCTTTGTCTTGAATTACTGTTTCGCGTCTCATTCTTCTCCCCTCGCCCGTATCTCTCCCTCATCCCTTCCCTCCATCACATTAATTCTATGGGCAAGTATGGAGAGGGTCTGAGGAGGTTAAATATCACGCATCTATCAGTATACGTCTTCTCTTCTCTTATCTCCTCACTCTTCCTGCTCTCTTCCTCCCCGCCTCGCCTTCCTCGCCTTCCTCGCCTCTTCCTTATTTCCAAGCCGGTTCCTCCCTTCTTCTCTTCCCTCCCCAGCTTGCGAAAGGAACTTTATTCACGATTATATTTCACTCTGTCCTGGGGCTGAAAGGTTTAAGGGCTGCGCGGGGAGGGGTAAGGAAGGGAAGGAATGGAAGGAAAGGTGTGTGTGTGAGTGTGAGTGTGAGTGTGTGTGTGTGTGTGTGTGTGTGTGTGTGTGTGTGTGTGTGTGTGTGTGTGTGTGTGTGTGTGTGTGTGTGTGTGTGTGTGTGTGTGTGTGTGTGTGTGTGTGTGTGTGCGTGCGTGTTTACGGTTTTTCTCGGTGCCTACTCTCATCTTTCCTAATTAGTCTCATGCCCTGGAACTTACCTGGGCAGCGGGAGGCCAGGTGGGGAAATCTGAGTTAATTAGTCTTGGTAGTGGCGGCGCTGGTGTTGCAGGGAGGGAGGTGGAAGGGACATTTTCTTAGCTCAACATCCTTGCACCCCGCGCCAGACTCCTCAAGACAACGACTTCCATACATTTTTTTTTTCAGTAAAGGAAGTGGTGGTGGTGGTGGTGGTGGTAGTGGTGGTTGTGGTGGTGGTGGTGATAGTGGTAGCTGCTCAATGTAAAAAAAATAAATGGGGAAAAAAAGCTCCTTAATCACTGCTCCTATAAATGAAAGTATTGATGAGCGGCCAAAAGAGAGGTCAATTTCGGGTGGAGAGGTGTCTTGATACTCCCCTATCGAAGCCTAACAAAACGTAATGAAATTTGAGATATTGATCAGGAACATCATAAATCTTACGTGGTGGTACACTGAATATGCTAAGTGGACGTAGTAAGTTTAAATTGTCCTGAAAAAGAAATGTATGAAAATTAATACCGGTTAAACACTCATCAGAAATAGATATAATGAATGACCACAGTCTTACACAGGACATTGGCATAACAAAATACATATATAAATGTTTTAAAACCGTGGAAACTCAACTCAGGAATCGGCGTATTGAATGGACCAAATACTTTTTACATCCAGCGCCACCCTCGGCCAGCCAGAGAACTTTAAAATTTGGTCCGTTTAGTCAATGTTTTACTTTCATACCAGATTTATTACAGTCTCGTATTGACAGAAAGTGTAAGATATGGCTACCAATTTAAATATTTTCGACTAGGAACTCTTAGACTCCATATATTCTTATTCTTTTACCTAATCAAACTCAATCAAGCTCAACCTAACCTAACCTAATGGGAACCTTTTCTTACCAAACATTACCTGGCCATCCTAAGACAGAACCATTCCAAAGCAACACTTGCCCTTTGCCGGAATACACGAAATAAAGTGCTTTCTTGTGTAATCTGCCGTAAAGAAGAGCGAATTGGGCAGCGCGATCTTCTCTCGTTGCCATTATAAACCCATTACGTCCACGGCCCATCCACCACCTAGTAATGCAATGCCACCAGGATACAGTCTGTCAATGAAACGTGTGGTAATGTCCTTAAGCACGTTTCTTTCTCACACGCATGATGAGGAATGTAAGTTTAATTTTACAGTAGTGGAAACGGCTCAAGGGCAGAAAGTAAGGATTAAAAAGGCAAAAAGTAAGAGTAAAGAAAAGGTTGTAATTTAGCAGCTTCACTACATTCCTGATATTTAACTGACCAATCACACGGAAGGACACATAATGGCATGCAAGATTTGTGAACTGTTCGCTGGAGTCTTCTTCCCTTAATTAATACTTGTCTGTTTAACGCTAAAATAATTATGATGACGTACCACAAAGCATAATCATTCTGCGTTTTTTATTGCATTTTCACATGATAAATTACTTAAGTTTTATCCTCTTTCCCTCTAAAAAACATTACTGAGAGGGCTTAATGTAGTAATGAATAGAGCAAATATTTACAGCGAGGATATCATTGGAAAGCTTCATTATATACTTAGAACTGAAATAGCAATTAACGCGTCATCTTCTAATTGCTGGTATTACAGGAAATCACAATAATCACAATTAGGTGCATTAACGTCCCTGAAGTAATTACTCCACATTACGCAGCCACATGACAATCAACGTCACGCTTCATTCATAAGACGGAACGTTTAGCCGAAGCTGAGTCGTTCTTCCTGTAGCCTCCCTCTCCGTCCCTAATATTCCCAATCTTCCTCCTCATTGACTTGACTCCGTATTAGACCATTGCCCTCCCCGGGACACACTCATTGTCCTGGGCGACTTCACTGCTACTACTGGCACTGACAGGGTTGGCTACGAGCTATGTGTTGGTACCAGAGACCAGAGCTGCACCGCTGGACTTGGTATAGCAATGCCGGAGGGGTAGCTAATGAGATTTACCACATCCTCGTAAGTACTCGTTGGAGGATCCTTCAGAAATGCAGGGTTTACCGGAGTGCTGAGTTATTTGCAACTGACCATAGGCTTGTTGCAACACTCAAGCTTCATGTCAGGTCAAGAAGAATCTTGAGATGCAACACTACTGTGTTCCATCTCGAGAGGCTGAAGGACCTGGCATGTGCTCAGGAGTATGCAGAGACAGTCTCAAATCGGCTCGATGTGCTCAGCACCCTGGAGGACCATGTAGGACTGTGGGATACCTTCAAACGTGAAACTCTGTGAGCTGCCAAGGAGTACAGTGGAGAGCGCCCGAGATCTAGGAGTGACTTTTTCTCGGTGGAGACGCTGGAGAATATTGAGGAAAGTCGCGCTGCCAGACTTGCTAGGAATCGGGACCAATACAGGGCTCTGTCGCATAGGACTAGAGCTCTCCTGAGGAGAGACAAGAAGAGGTATATCAGGCGTCTCGCTGTGGAAGTCGAAGGACATTTAAATGCGCGTGACCTCCGATCTGCTTACCGAGCCCCGAAGAAGCTCCCTCTCAGGTGAGCGCTATCCGAACAGCTGACGGCTGCCTTGTGTCGGACATGGATGGGCAGAGGGTTCGTTTGGCTGAGTACTTGAGCAGCTGTACATAGCGGACCCTCCACGTGGGTAGCTTCCAGTTGTTGGGTTGCCGGTGGCGGATGGTGATCCACCCATTGACGAAAGCCCACCCTCTCTGGTCGAGGTCAGAGAGGCTGTTGCTAAGTTGAGGGGTGGAAAGGCACCTGGCACCTGTAACATCAGTGCGTTGCTGCTCAAAGCAGGAGGTGAGGCAATGATCCGCGGGTTGCATGCGGTCTTGACTGCCGTATGGCAGTCCGGTATTATTCTTCCTGACTGGAAGAGGGGGGTTGGTCGTCCCTCTCTGGAAAGGGAAAGGTGACCGCCAGGACTGCAACAACTACCGAGGTATTACACTGCTCAGTGTGCCAGGCAAGGTGCTTGCCCACCTATTGCTGATGCGAATTCGCAGCCAGCTGCTGAAGCTGCAGAGATCTGAACAGTTTGAGTTCACGCCTGGTAAGTCAACAACTGACCGTATCCTAGCGCTTCGCGTACTGGTGGAGCGCCGACGTGAGTTTCGACAGGGGATGCTTGCAGCCTATGTCGATCTCAAGAAGGCGTTTGACTCAGTGCATCGCGAGGCACTCTGGGATCTTCTGTGACTCAGTGGGATTCCTGCAAGGTCTATTGGTTTGCTTACTTGCCTTTATCCTGGGACTGAGAATGCTGTAAAGTATGGGGGAGGTTTGTCCAGATTCTTTCTCGTGAATGCGGGAGTGAGGCAGGGCTGTGTCCTCTCCCCATGGCTTTTCAACACTTGTATGGACTGGGTACTGGGCAGAGTTGTGGACCAGAGTCATTGCGGAGCATCCATTGGCAATACCAGGGTCACTGACCTTGTTTTTGCCGATGATGCAGTAATCCTGGCGGAGTCGCTGGAGGTTTTGGTGATGGCTCTCGAGGCACTGCACGAGGAGGCGAAGCCCTTGGGACTTCAGGTCTCCTGGGCCAAGACCAAGGTACAGGTGTTTGGAGGCTTGCTAGATGAAACAGTACAGTCTGTTCATGCGTGTGGCGAGGACGTTGAGATCTCAGAAAGTTTCACGTATCTTGGTAGCGTAATTCATAACAACGGTGAGTCTGGCCAGGAAGTCTTACGGTGGGTTTGTCTGGCCTACTGTGTTATGGAATCGCTCAACACGAGTATATGGCGTTGTCGATACTTGTGCAGTGGTAGGAGTAGGTAGGAAGACACCTACCGAACGGGCGCAAGCCACTCCCGGTGAGGTATATATGGGAGGTGAGAAGGGAGCTGAAGCCCTCCAAAGACCCTTCCCATGTCCTCACTAACCGTTTCCCTATTGTCTCACCAACACCGGAGAGTAGTTCAGCATGCTCTCTAAAGACAGATCCTCTCTTTATCCACACCACACTACATTCACATAACATATACACCTTTTTCCAAAATTCAAAATTCAAAATGGCTCAATTAAGCAATGCCTCGGAGTCCCCGCCTGGGGGACCACAAATTCCCAGGAGGACTCCCCTTCTGGCTGCCGACCCGAGAGGTGTCTTGATAACTCCTCGAACCTCTTTCTTCTCAATTTCTGCAACATTCGCGGTCTTCGCTCTAATTTTCATTCTGTGGAACATCATCTCTCCTCCTCTAAACCTCACCTTCTCTTCCTTACCGAAACACAGGTTTCTGAGGCTACTGACAGCAATCTCTACTCTGTTCCTCCTACTATCTCTATCCTAAATTTCAATCCAAAGCTGGATGTTGCGCCTACGTGCGCAACGACATCACTGCTCTCGTGCCCACGACCTTGACTCTTCTGAATTTTCCACCATCTGGTTAAGACTTCACTGTCATTCTATTACTAAATACATCTGTGCTGTTTATCTCTCACCTAACTCTACCAACTATGTAAAATTCTTTGACTATTTTAATTCTAAAGTGGAGCACATCTTGACCCACTCCCTTCGCTGAAATCTCCATCCTAGGAGATTTCAATGTTCACCTTCAGCTTTGGCTTTCATCCTCTTTCACTGACCATCCTGGTGAACAAGCCTACAACTTTGCTATCCTCAACGACCTAGAGCAGTTGGTCCAGCACCCTACACGTATTCCTGACCGTCTTGGAGATCGGCCCAACATTCTAGACCTCTTCCTTACCTCAAACCCTTCTGCTTATTCTGTCAAACTGTTCTCTCCGTTGGGCTCCTCCGATCACAATCTTATTTCTGCATCCTGTCCTATCGCTCCTGTACATCCTCTGGACCCACCGAAGAGGCGATGCTTCTGGCATTTTGCTTCAGCTCGGTGGGACGACCTGAGGATGTACTTTTCCGAGTTCCCGTGGAATGATTATTGCTTCCAGGATAGAGACCCCTCTGTGTGTGCTCAGCGCATCACAGAGGTGATTGTCTCTGGAATGGAGGCATACATTCCTCGTTCTTTCTCTACTCCTCACGCTAAAAAGCCTTGGTTTAATCACGCTTGTTCTCGTGCTGTCAATGATAGAGAGGTAGCTCACAAAAGATACCAGAGCCTTCAAACTAATGCTAATTATGAACTTTACATTTCTGCCCGAAATCGTGCCAAATCTATTCTCCGACTAACCAAAAATTCTTTCATTAATAGAAAATGTCAAAACCTTGCTTTCTCTAACTCTTCCCGTGACTTCTGGCATCTAGCCAAAACATCTCCTCCAACTTCACTTCTTCATCTTTCCTCCACTCCTCAGTCCTGACAGCAACACTGCCGTCTCATCTATCTCTAAGGCTGAACTCTTCTCTCAAACTTTTCTAAAACTCAACTCTGGACGATTCTGGGCATATTCCTCCTACTCATCCCTCCTCTAACTCCTTTATGCCTGTTATAAAGATTCTTCAAAATGATGTTTTCTATGCCGTCTCTGGGCTCAATCCTCAGAAGGCTTGTGGACCTGATGGAGTGCCTCCTATTTTCCTTAAAAACTGAGCCTCCGTGCTGTCACCCTGCCTGGTCAAACTCTTTCGCCTCTGCCTGTCAACATCTACCTTTCCTTCTTGCTGGAAGTATGCCTTCACACAGCCTGTACCTAAGAAGGGTGACCGCTCCAATCCCTCAAACTACCGTCCTATTGCTTTACTTTCTTGTCTATCTAAAGCTTTTGAATCAATCCTTAACCGTAAGATTCAAAAGCACCTTTCCACTTCTGACCTTCTATCTGATCGCCAGTATGGGTTCCGCAAGGGGCGTTCTACTGGTGATCTTCTTGCTTTACTAACTATTGGTCATCCTCTCTGATCCGTTTAGGTTAAACTTTTGCTATTGCGCTGGAAATATCAAAATATTTTGATAGGGTCTGGCACAAATATTTGCTTTCTAAACTACCCTCCTACGGTTTCTATCCTTCTCTCTGTACCTTTATCTCCAGTTTCCTTTCTGACCGTTCTATTTCTGCCGTGGTAGACGGTCAATGTTCTTCCCCTAAATCTATTAACAGTGGTGTCCCACAGGGTTCTGTCCTATCTCCACTCTTTTCTGCTGTTCATTGATGATCTTCTTTCCAAAACGAACTGTCCTATCCATTCCTACGCCGATGATTCCACTCTGCATTATTCAACTTCTTTTAATAGAAGACCCACCTTCAGGAACTTAACGACTCAAGGCTGGAGGCTGCAGAACGCTTAGCCTCAGACCTTACTATTATTTCCGATTGGGGCAAGAAGAACCTGGTGTCCTTCAACGCCTCAAAACACAGTTTCTCCACCTATCCACTCGACACAATCTTCCAAACAACTATCCCTATTCTTTGACAACACCCAGCTATCACCTTCCTCAACACTAAACATCCTCGGTCTATCCTTAACTCAAAATCTCAACTGGAAACTTCATATCTCATCTCTTACTAAATCAGCTTCCTCGAGGCTGGGCGTTCTGTACCGTCTCCGCCAGTTCTTCTCCCTGCACAGTTGCTGTCCATATACAGGGGCCTTGTCCGCCCTCGTATGGAGTATGCATCTCATGTGGGGGCTCCACTCACACAGCTCTTCTGGACAGAGTGGAGGCAAAGGCTTTCGTCTCATCAGCTCTCCTCCTCATACTGATAGTCTTCTACCTCTTAAATTCCGCCGCAATGTTGCCTCTCTTTCTATCTTCTATCGATATTTCCGCTGACTGCTCTTCTGAACTTGCTAACTGCATGCCTCCCCCCCTCCGCAGCCCCTGCACTCGACTTTCTACTCATGCTCATCCCTATACTGTCCAAACCCCTTATGCAAGAGTTAACCAGCATCTTCACTCTTTCATCCCTCACGCTGGTAAACTCTGGAACAATCTTCCTTCATCTGTATTTCCTCCTGCCTACGACTTGAACTCTTTCAAGAGGAGGGTATCAGGACACCTCTCCTCCCGAAACTGACTTATCTTTCGGCCACCTCTTTGGATTCTTTTTAGGAGCAGCGAGTAGCGGGCTTTTTTTTTTATTAATGTTTACTTTTTTGTGCCCTTGAGCTGTCTCCTTTGCTGTAAAAAAAAAAAAAAAAAAAAAGAAGGACAAAGATCCGGATCTTCAAGTCCCTTGTGCTCCCTGTCTTACTCTATGGTTGTGAGACATGGACACTAATGGGGACTTGGAGAGGCGGATTGATACTTTTGGTAATAAATGTCTACGCTGAATCATGGGATATCGCTGGAATAACTTTGTGTCAAACCAGCGACTACTCCGTGAGACTGATTCGACATATATTACCTGCATAGTCCGTCAACGCCAACTCTGGCTATACGGGCACGTTACACGTTACCCTGAAGCTGATCCTGCTCATCGGGTTGTCTCTTATATAAGAGACAATCCTGAGTGGAGGAGGCCAAGGGGACGCCCACGGAGTTCGTGGTTTGAGCAAGTCGATAGATCCTGCCGGGAGGTACTTGGGTTGGGAAGGGGGCCTGCATGGAAACTCGCCCGGAGGAAACCCCAGGCTTGGCGTCGTAGGGTGGGCGAGGCGACGCGCCCCCCGGCGTATTCCCCCACTGATTGATTGATTCCTCCTCATTGCCACACACCTTCTCGGCTACATGAATGATTAACTCCAGATTGAAGGATTGATGCATACCCACTCCATGGATCTTTAGCGTACGGGTCGCGATGAAAGACTGTTTAGTGTGCCACTACTTCACAAATAAATAACTTAAAAGCAGAGGGCAGGATGTAAAAGAGTTCTCAGCATCGTCAGGAGGCTTCCAAAAGGGTCGCGAGGGTGAAACTAAAGATAAAATCGGATTTTCGCGCGATGTAGTTTGAGGGATTTTGCTGTACACGGCTCCCTCACCCGTCCCTTAGAAAACGACGTTCTCGCTATCTTTTTTTCCTTCCCTCAGTGAGTTAGATTCTTAGAAGGAAGGGCATTGAAAACATCTCTGGAACGGAATCGGGTTATACGAGTTTGGTTTTTCCATTTGTCCTTTTTATAAGACCAGCGTGTTGAGGGAGTTTTTTTTTTTTCTATAGCCCAAGTTGAAAGGAGGGATGAAGACTTGAGTTGTGGGAGAGAATATAAATACCTTGTTGCAGAAGAAGTGGTGGATGTGGAAACAGTGAGGTCTGAAAAGGATGAAAGAGAAAGGAAGGTGTAAGGGAAAGGAAAATGAAACTGGATGGTAAGCTGGGGACAGCCTGTGGTCATATGCTCATACGCTTCGCCGCTGCACACTCACTTTTGACAGCGTTTTCGTAGGGGTTGTGGGTATTTCCAGGTGTAGTTTATGACCCTGGTGGCAGTTTGACCCTTCTTCTGTACCATGAACGTGAAAAACACCAATGGAAGCAAGATTGATATCCGTTTTGGCCTTTGGAAATAGTTGACGTGAGTGGTGGGAGCGTCTGGGAACACAAACCCTGGATTAGAACGTATGAGGGTAAATAGTAGAACTCCATTACATACTTTATTATTTTTCCCCCTCTCTGTATCTAGCTATCTATTTATCTCTCAAGCCATCTGTCACTGTCCCAATCCATCGCTGGCCACTGGATCCCACTCGGCGTCACTGTTGCTGTCCCGGTCATTGGCAGTGTCAGCGCGGGGCAAAGAACGGCCGACAGTGATTGATGGGGTGCTAAACCAACGTGGATACTGCTACGGTTGATGATGATGATGGTGATGATGGTGATGATGGTGATGATGGTGATGGTGTTGCTGTTATTTGGATTCCTTTTGGTGGTTGTTAATATTTCTACAACTCGACTTTTTTTTTATAGATCTGTTGGCATTGCTACTACTACTACTACTACTACTACTACTACACCTACTACACCTACTACTACTACTACTACTATTACTACTCTATTAACGCAGATACCATTAATCGTACTTACAGTGGCGGCTATCAGTGTTAAGGTGTCATTACTTACATCGCTTTCCATATCATTATCAACCTGTTGCTTCGCCTACGTTTTTATTACCTCTCTCTCCCTCTCCTTCTCCCACTTCCTCTCACTCTCCCTCCTCCTCCACTTTTCCTTTATCTCCTTTCCATCACTTTTTACTTATTTTCCCTCTCTCCCTTCCCCTCTCCCTCTCCCTCTCCCTCCTCCTTCCACTTCTAGGCTGGTGCTCCTCCTCCTCCTCCTTCTCCCCCTCCCCCCCAACCTTCTCATTATCTCACAACAGCTCATTTTCCCCTCACCTACACCGTCACCTTCACAATGCTCTCTCAAGTTTACAATCCCTCCCTCTCCCTCTCTTTCGTTCCGTCTATTCCCTCCTTCCTCTCTCCCTCATTCCGTCACTTACTCTCCCTGCTTCCCTTCTCTGTGTCTGATTTTTTTGTCTTTTCTCTCTCCAATCACCTTTTCTTTCCTCTTTTTTTTCCTCCATTACATTTTTCCGTCTCCTCTCTTTCCTCCCCTCCATCCCAATCCCTCTCTCTCCCTTTCTCCTGATTCCCTCTGCCTCCTCTCTGTCCTTCTCTCTCCTCCTCCCACTCACTCGCTCTCACCTTCTGCAGCCTAAACCATCTCTCTTATACCTACGTAAACTTTTCTTCCTTCCTCTCCTTCCCTCCCTCCCTCCCTTCTCTTATGAACAACTCACCTTCTCTCCTCTCTTTTATAGCCTCTTCTTGCTCCCTTACTCCCTATCTCTCCTCCTCCTCCTCCTCCTCCTAGATCTCTCTCTCCCCCCTCCTCCTCGTCCTCCGCCTATCTCCGTCTCACCACCCTTCCTCCTTCTCCTCCTCCTCCTCCTCCTCCTCCTCTTATATCTTTCTCTCTCCTCCCTCCTCCTTGTCCTTTTCCTATCTCCATATCACTCCTCCAGTCCTCCTCCTCCTCCTCCTCCTCCTCCTCCTCCTCCTCCTCCTCTGGCTCAGGTGTGCGAAAATTCAGGTGAAATATGACGTCATGGAAAGAAGAGCGACATATTTCCTTTAACTCGGTGTATTTGCGGCGGCCGAACATTGATTATTGGCGTTTCTAGCATTAATTTTGTTTTTCTCTCTCTCTCTCTCTCTCTCTCTCTCTCTCTCTCTCTCTCTCTCTCTCTCTCTCTCTCTCTCTCTCTCTCTCTCTCTCTCTCTCTCTCTCTCTCTCTCTCTCTCTCTCTCTCTCTCTCTCTCTCTCTCTCTCTCTCTCTCTCTCTCTCTCTCTCTCTCTCTCTCTCTCTCTCTCTCTCTCTCTCTCTCTACCCCCCCACCAAAGCCAAGACGTGAGAGGCGACACACCTCACTTTGATGAAATAAAAATGTTAATGAGTAACAGAAATACAGACATTCTTTGCGTCAGCGAAACATGGCTCTCCCCTTACATTCCCGACATATACATCAAGATTCCCAATTATAAAGTGTTCAGGTGCGACGGCGGCCGAGGTGCAGGTGTCTGTCTCTATGTTAGTGATACCCTTGCTTCTGAAATAATAGACTAAAATAACTAAACAAACAGGGACTGAAGACATATGGGTCCAAGTGCAGTGCAGGAAATTACCATCTGTCATAGTAGGATGTATTTACAGACACCCAAAGGCTCTCGCTAATTCATATGATCATATAACTGAAACTATACGATCTATTATGCTTCATAAAAACACATTCTTAATACTAGGCGATCTAAATGACGACCTTCTCTCGCCTACCAGTAAACTCTCAGGCTTATTAAAGAAGAATAAACTAACACAAGTAATCAGCAAACCCACACGACTAACCCCCACCACTGCTACACTACTGGATGTAATAATAACCAATAACCCTGACCTCATATTACACAGTGACGGAATCCCTAACCCTATCGCTGATCACGAGCTTATCAGAGCCACAGTCAATATGAAAAAGCCAAAACGAATACCAGTTATGAAAACATTCAGAGACTTAAAATTATATGATAAAGATAAATTCTGCGAAAGCCTGCTGAACAGCGTCATTGAACTGAATAAAATATTAAACACGGATAATGTAAATGACCAAGTGAGTATATTAATTTCAGTGTTCACCAGATGCTTAGACAACCTTGCTCCAATGGTAACACGTGAAATAAAACGACCTCCTGCTCCCTGGATCAACAATGAAGTTAATGAATGTATAAATCTCAGAAATACAACACAACGTAACCTCAAAAATAACAGAAAAGATAAAATGCTACAAGATAGGTACAGATACCTGAAGAAACGCTTAAAAACCCTAATTAATATATCCAAAAATAATTACTATCAGTCCCAACTCAAAGATTGCAAAGGTAATACGTCTGCCACCTGGAAAGTTGTAAAAGAAATAGTTACCAATAAAAAGAACAGCTCAAACAATCATATATCTGGCAGCTCAGAAACTTTGTGTGAAGAATTTAATACTTTTTTTGCTAACGTGGGAAAAAACACATACGAAAAGACACAATCTACGCTATTAAACATACAAAACAGTCCCCCAGTGGAAAATGCCATACACGACAGACACCTCGCAGACCACACACGAAGAAAACGGCACACTCTTTCGCCCCACACCCACAGACACTGACACGCTCATCTTAACGATAAAGAGCTTGCACGAAACAAAATCAATTGGATCCGATGGTATTCCTCTTCGTTTCCTTAAGGACTCTCTCTTCATTACCGCATATTACTTGACTCAAATAATAAACACTTCTTTGGTTACCGGCATCTTTCCTACACAGTGGAAAAACGCTGTAGTTACCCCCCTCTATAAAGCTGGCGACGTGAGTAATGCCGGTAATTATCGCCCAATATCCCTATTACCTATCTTCTCTAAAGTTATAGAAAAAATAGTTGCAAACCAATTAACTAAATACCTTGAAAATAACAAACTCTTGTCCGACACTCAACATGGCTTTCGCCCCCACCTCTCAACCAGTGCTGCACTCACGGCCATCACCCATAAACTATACGACAATATGGATACCAACCAATTATCGCTGCTAACACTTTGTGACCTATCAAAAGCATTTGATAGTGTTAGCCATAAGATTCTCCTCCACAAACTCTCAAATGTTAAAGTAGACACATTCTGGTTCAAAGACTACTTATCGAACAGAACACAGACAGTACGCCTACAAAATCATCTCTCCACAAAGGCAAACCTACAATATGGCGTTCCACAAGGTTCCATTTTAGGGCCTATATTATTTACACTCTATGTAAACGACATGCATGAAAACTTCGACGACTGCACACTGATAAAATATGCAGACAACACACAATTTCTCCATAATGGGCCACTGAAGGATATAAATCTACTAGTGAAGAATGTTGAAACCACCTTAAGCAAAGCCATGGTGTACTTTAATGAAAATTGTCTAATGTTAAACACCCAGAAAATCCAATGTATATTTATAGGAAGCAGACAACTAGTATCAAGAATACCTGATAACACAACCATTCTCTTCCATGATAGTAAGATCGAACCCTCAAACAATGTAAAGAATTTAGGATTGTATGTAGACCAATATTTAGTGTTTGATCACCATATAACCGAAATCAGTAAGAAAATTCTAGGAACACTTATGTATGTAAATAGAATAAAACAATGTTTTGATAAACCCACAAGGCAGCTTATGGTAGAGTCACTAGTATAAAGTATACTAAACTATTGTAACACTATATGGGGGACAACTAACAATACGTTGCTAACTAAAGTACAGAAACTACAGAACTTCGCTGCTAAAATCGTAGAAGGGAAGGCCCAGAAATATGATCATGTAACTCCAATAATTAAGGAACTCAATTGGCTCAATGTTTCACAACAAATAACTTTTGACACAGCAGTGAATATATATAAACATCTACATGGTCAATACCCAACAGCGCAACACGCCAGCAGGGTAATCTGTATGTACCAAGAACACACACAGACACAGGAGCCAGACAACTTTCTGTACACGGGCCTAAACTTTGGAACTCCCTGCCAACACATATAAGCACTGCCCACACCTTACATAAATTCAAATATAGTCTGAAAGAGTTCTTACTTAATCGAAACTGAAACAACTCATGAATCACTAATTATCTCCATGCAATAACCTATGTACTTTTTATGTATTTGGATGTAAGAATAACCACTTCTGGTGGAAAAAAAAAAATTATTATTATTATTATTATTATTATTATTATTATTATTATTATTATTATTATTATTATTATTATTATTATTATTATTATTATTATTATTATTATTATTATTATTATTATTATTATTATTATTATTACTCTCTCTCTCTCTCTCTCTCTCTCTCTCTCTCTCTCTCTCTCTCTCTCTCTCTCTCTCTCTCTCTCTCTCTCTCTCTCTCTCTCTCTCTCTCTCTCTCTCTCTCTCTCTCTCTCTCTCTCTCTCTCTCTCTCTCTCTCTCTCTCTCTCTCTCTCTCTCTCTCTCTCTCTCTCTCTCTCTCTCTCTCTCTCTCTCTCTCTCTCTCTCTCTCTCTCTCTCTCTCTCTCTCTCTCTCTCTCTCTCTCTCTCTCTCTCTCTCTCTCTCTCTCTCTCTCTCTCTCTCTCTCTCTCTCTCTCTCTCTCTCTCTCTCTCTTTACAAATTAAAGCAAATAGGTATTGACGGTCAAGTAAACCAATGGATCGCGAATTGGTTGAGCAACAGACAACAAAGAGTAGTGATTGACGGATTTAACTCAGAGTGGGCGCCGGTCACTAGTGGCGTCCCTCAGGGCTCGGTTCTTGGCCCAGTGCTCTTCATTATTTACATCAACGACGTGGATGTTGGACTCAATAACCGCATTAGTAAATTTGCAGACGACACAAAGATTGGTAACTCGGTTTTCACTGACGAAGACAGGCAAAGCCTCCAAGAGGATTTGCACAAAATTTCAGCTTGGTCGGATAGATGGGAGATGCCCTTTAACGTAGACAAGTGCCAGGTCCTTCAAGTTGGAACGAGGAATAAGAAGTTCGATTACGAAATGCGCGGCGTTAAACTCAAAAGCGTTTAATGCGTCAAGGACTTAGGGGTCAAAATCGCGTCAAACCTCAAATTCTCACAGCAATGCATCGATGCAGCAAATAAAGCGAACAGAATGTTGGGCTTCATTAAAAAAAAAAAAATTATTCAAGAATAAAGATGTAATACTCCCGCTCTACAACAGTTTAGTCAGACCCCACTTGGAACATGCGGTACAGTTTTGGTCTCCCCACCATGCAAAGGATATTGCTAAATTAAAAGGTGTTCAGCGTCGGGCAACGAAAATGATCCCTTCCTTGCGCAACAAATCCTACGAAGAAAGGCTTTCTACCCTTAACATGTTCTCTCTTGAGAAACGTCGCCTCCGAGGAAAACTGATCGAATGTTTTAAAATACTTAATGGTTTCACGAATGTAGACAACATAGATCATCATTGTTTATGATCGATGACACTTTGAGCACGAGGAACAATGGCGTAAAACTCAGATGTAGACAAGTAAATTCAGACTGCACAAAATTTTTATTCACCAACGTTGTAGTGCGAGAATGGAATAAGCTTCCACCATCAGTGGTTCAGTGTAACACGATTGACTCCTTCAAAAATAAGCTCGACCGTCACTTCCTTCAACTTAATATCAACTAGAGTGGAAATGCAACGTTTTGGAGTCTTCTGATTAATGTAAAATCACTTAGGTTTAAGGACAGACCACCAAGTCTGGACCATGGGGTCTGTGTGGTCTGATTTTCTATGTAAATCTCTCTCTCTCTCTCTCTCTCTCTCTCTCTCTCTCTCTCTCTCTCTCTCTCTCTCTCTCTCTCTCTCTCTCTCTCTCTCTCTCTCTCTCTCTCTCTCTCTCTCTCTCTCTCTCTCTCTCTCTCTCTCTCTCTCTCTCTCTCTCTCTCTCTCTCTCTCTCTCTCTCTCTCTCTCTCTCTCTCTCTCTCTCTCTCTCTCTCTCTCTCTCTCTCTCTCTCTCTCTCTCTCTCTCTCTCTCTCTCTCTCTCTCTCTCTCTCTCTCTCTCTCTCAAAGACATATAAACACACAGACCGACATCATTTCATTTGCGTTTTGAAAAAGGTCTCTACAAACTTTCTTTTTTAGCTCATTTTTTTTCTCCCTCCGTCTCGTTCTCTTTAGCCTTTCCTCCTCCCTCTTTCCTTCCTCTCCCTCCATCTCTCTCTCACTCTTCTCTCTCTTCTCTCTCTCTCTCTCTCTCTCTCTCTCTCTCTCTCTCTCTCTCTCTCTCTCTCTCTCACTCACTCTCTCTCTCTCTCTCTCTCTCTCTCTCTCTCTCTCTCTCTCTCTCTCTCTCTCTCTCTCTCTCTCTCTCTCTCTCTCTCTCTCTCCTCCCCCGCTCTGTCCCTCCACCTAGCACTTAAAACTTGATGATGGTAACTCCTCCCTTTTACATTTTCTCTAGTTAAGATTCCTAGCACGCGCGCTGAGACACACACACACACACACACACACACACACACACACACACACACACCTTACCTTACCTTACCTTACCTTACCTTACCATACCATACCATACCATACCATACCATACCTTACCTTACCTTACCTTTCCTTACCCAACCTTACCTTACCTTACCTACCTTACCTTATCTTACCTTACCTTCGATTTTTTTTCCTTTTTTTCCTCCATTGTCCTTTTTTCCTTCGTATTTTTTCCTTCTTTTCCATTTCCTTACCTTACCTTACCTTTCCATACCATACCATACCATACCATACCTTACCTCACCTCAGCGCTGGTCTTCTTCTCTGGCTGCGAAGTGAGCGACTGGGTTTTGTGTCCCTCGCAGAGTCCGTTCATGTCTTTTAACGAGCTGTGTTGATAAAAGGGCGGGAGGGATGGAAGGGGGAATGGAAATAGTACGGCTGCTTCACAAGATGGTGGCTGCGATTTTTTTTTTTTTTTGTGTGTGTGTATTTTTCTCCTCGTTTCTGTGCTTTGATTTTGATTTTTTCCTCTTCTTTTTCTCCTTCGACCTTTTTTTCCTTCGGTTCTATTTTTTTCCTTTTTTTCATTTCCTTCCCTTTCCCTCCTTTTCTTTTTCTCTTTCGCCTTTTTTTTCCTTCGTTTTTTTCTTTTTTTCCATTTCCTTCCCATTCCCTCCTTTTCTCCCATTTTTTTGTGTGTATTCCGGTGCGTGTTTCGGTGTTTTGATTGATTTTTTACTTTTTTTCTCCATTGTCCTTTTTTCCTTCATTTTTTTCTTTGTTTTTCCATTTCCATCCCTTTCCCTCCTTTTCTCCCATTTTTTTTGTGTGTGTTTCGGTGCGTGTTTCAGTGTTTTGATTGATTTTTTCCTTTTTTTCTCCATTGTCGGTTTTTCCTTCGTTATTTTCCTTTTTTTCTATTTCCTTCCTTTTCCCTCCTTTTCTCTCATTTTTTTGTGTGTGTTTCGGTCCGTGTTTTGATTTTTTCCTTTTTTCTCCATTGTCCTTTTTACCTTCGTTTTCTCCTTTTTTTCTTTTCTTTTTCGTTATGCTTTCTCTTTTTTTCCTTTTTTCCTTTTCTCCTTGTTTCCTCGTTTTCTTTTTCTTCATCGTTCTTTTTTCCTTCTTTGCTTCTTTTTTTTACATCTGTTACAATTTACGAGTGCAGCATTTCTTCATATTTTTCTCCTTTTGATCATCTTTTTTCTTTTCTTTTTTTTACTTGTCACGATTTACTATTGCAACATTTCTTATTCTTTATATTTTCCACCATTTTCGTATTTTTTTATCTCTAACGTCGATTTCTCCTCCTCCTTCTCCCTCTCTTACTCCTCTCCCTTCTCCTCGTACACCACCTCCTAGTTTTCCTCCTCCGCCTTCTCTTCCGCGTCCTCGTCCTCCTCCTCCTCATCCTCTATCTCTTCAAACAGGATTCTCGTCTTCAGCAATGTTCTGTTCTTCGCTGCACCCTCCTTCACCTTCCTTGCTAAGCTACTGAGTGGATGAACGGTTACCTGACTACACGGATGACTGTCTATAGTGAAATCAGATTGGCGGGGTCATTAGTGCGTTGGTTATCTCGATTCCTCTCCTCCCCTCTGCTCTGCCACACAGTTCCAACACCTTTCTTTTCCTCTCATATGTTAGCTATAGGCAACATATGAGAGAAAGAAATGGATGTTGGGAGAGGAAAGGACCCGCGGGAGCCGACCCAAAAACGATCTCGCCAATCTCGTTTCAGTATAGACCAGCCAGTAGCCAGTCAGTCAGTCATCCAGCAAGGTAACCGTTCATCCACTCAGTAGCATAGCAAGACAGGTGAAAAGGTGGAGCAAAAAACATGACATTGCTGAAGACGAAAATGCTGTTTGAGGAGGAGGAGGAGGAGGACGAAAAGGACGAGGTGGAGGTGGAGAAGAAGAAGGAGAGGGAGGAAGAGTAGTAGTAGTAGTAGTAGTAGTAGTAGGCGGAGGAGGAGGAGGAGGAGGAGATGGAGAAGGAGGAGAATGACAAGGAGGATGACGAGAGTTTCACTGTAGCTGGATAGAGGGATAAATAGTTGACTGGGTGGAGGACTGACTGAGGCGGTGCGTTAAATCAGAGAAGGGAGGAGGTAGCAGTGTTGTTGCTGCTAGCGGTGGTGGGGGGGGGGGGTGGAGTGTTTATCGTGTCAGCGCCGAGGCAACACAACACGTCTTTCTCGTCATCCTCTTCACACTCGCCTCGGGTGCTCCGGTAATTATTATGCCGTCAGGAGAGAAGTGAATGATAGATGAAGATGGCGAGAATTAGGAGCAGAAGGAGGAGGTGGTGGTGGTGGATGATGGAGATAATGAAGAACAAGGGATGATTAAGAGGAAGACGAATGCGAAGAAGAGAATAAGGAGAAAGGTATAAAGAAGAAGAAGATGAAGATGAAAAAGAGGAGGAAGTAGGAAGTAGAGGAAGAAAAAGAAAAATGAAGAAGAAGGAGACAGAGACAAAGAAGGGGAAGAAAACGATGATGATGAAGGTAATGATGATAAAGAGAAAGGAGGAGATCAAGAAGAAGAAGAAAAAAAAAAAAAGAAGAAGAAAAAGAAGAAGAAGAAGAAAAGAAAAGAAGATATTGATAATATCGATGAGAAAACAAGAAAACAAGAAAAAACTAGAAAAATGAGGAATAGACAAAAGCAACCTTAAATTAAAACTAAAGAAAAAAGACACGAACGTAAATAAAGAACGAAACGGGAACAAAAAGAAATAGAAACTGGTACCTGTCTATCTATCTATCTTTCCACATCTCTTCCTCCTCCACCATCCACATCTTCCATATCATCCGCTCACACCTGCTTCTCTTTCATGCCCCTAACACCTGAGTTCACGTGAATGGCATAATTAGGCACGTGCTGAAGGGTTGCCGTAGCTGCCATGCTGGGCCGTATAGTCGCGAAGGTGGAGCGCGTCTTTGTCTGTCTACAGGTGAGAGGCATGGCTCGGCGAAGCTCACCTGAGGATGTTAATTAGGTTTGTGTAGGAAGATATACCTGTGTCAACGAGAGAGAGAGAGAGAGAGAGAGAGAGAGAGAGAGAGAGAGAGAGAGAGAGAGAGAAGGAGAGGGAGAGGGGAAGAGGGAGAGAGATGCAGACAGGTACACGAACACAGTCAGACACACATACCAAAGAAAAACATTATATATACAGTCCAAGAGTTAAACAGGAAACTAAGAAGAAAGTCCACACAAAGAAAACAGTACCAAAGATCACGCCATTCCCCTTCCATATAAACTCATTACGTACCTTTGGACTCGTTATCAAAGCTCAGAACAGTCACGAAGGGTCAGAGTCCTCAGGTAGGTAAGTTCATTAGGTCCACCATGTAACTCCACAACCCTGCTCCCACCTTGGCACTGTCGGTCGGCCCTCACATCTGGCACTTCGCCCCTCTATTGTTCCTCCGCTTCCGCTCTCCACTTCCCCGCTTCCTTATTTTTATGTTCTCCTCCGCCGTGCAGTGTAATAGTAGTTGAAATATAGCTGTGTTATCCTTCTACATGGGCGCTATTCCCCCCTGTACCTTGCTGGACCCCGGTGTGTGTGTGTGGTGGGGGGGGATGATGTGCGTGTGTGTGTGTGTGTGTGTGTGTGTGTGTGTGTGTGTGTGTGTGTGTGTGTGTGTGGAACGGATACACAAAAGACTGCATGAGGTAGTCACACACACACACACACATACACACACACACACACACACACACACACACACCATTACCGTCGAAACAATTGCTCTCCGTAATCTCCCGGGTTAACGTAGACTGTCGCCGCTATTCCGAAAACGTTAAGTCTGGCGGGGCGTTTTTTCTCCCACGCGCGACCGTAAAGAGACAACGATTGCGCTAAACACCCCCATTTGACGGTGATTTACGGAGAGTATTTCATGCGTGGTTATGGAGAAGAGAGAGAGAGAGAGAGAGAGAGAGAGAGAGAGAGAGAGAGAGAGAGAGAGAGAGAGAGATAAAGAGAGAGACTGAAATGGAAGTAAGATAGAAAGAAAAGATAAAAGGAAAGTAAGAAAGGTGAGAGAAATGAAGAAAAATCGAATAACTAACGAAAGATGAGAGAGAGAGAGAGAGAGAGAGAGAGAGAGAGAGAGAGAGAGAGAGAGAGAGAGAGAACATTATGTGAGGCGGACTTACTCTCAAATGGTGTACTGGTGGTGTGGGTGTTGAGCGCAGGTGTTGAAAGGTGAGGCGAGAGGGAAAGGTGAAGGTGAGGAAAGGAGGAAATGAGGCAATGGAGCGTAAGAGGAGAGAGAAAGGCGTTAAGGAAAAAAGAGAAAAACGTAAAAAAGAGAAAAGAGGGAAAGGAAAGAAAAACGATAGGAAGAGTAAAGGATGTAATAGAGAATTAAAGGAGAGAAAGGTGTTAAGGAAAGGAGGGGAAAAAAACGTAAAAGTAATGATATAATAGATGGAAAAAGAGGAAAACAGTGAAAAGGGAGAATGAGAAAAGAAATAAGAGGAGATAAGGAGGCAATGGAGAGAAAAGGGCGAAAGATATTAAGAAAAGGAAGGATAAACATAAAAAAAGCAATAGAAGAAAAGGATGAAAGGAAAGAAAAGAGGAATTAAAAAGAGTACAGGAAGAAAGAATGGAGAGGAAAGGAGAGAAAATGAAAAAAAGTGGAGAATAAAAGGGAGGGATGTTATGAAAAGAAGGAAAAACGTAAAAGTAAATAGAGGTAAAGGGAAAAGAAAAGGGAAGTTAAAAAGAATAGTGGAAGAAAGAATAGAGAGAAAAGGAGGAAAAATGTACAAGTAAAAAAGAAAAGGTAGAAAGGAAAAAAGTACAGGAAGAAAGGATGGAAAAGAAAGGAAGGAAAATGTAAAGAATAGGAAGACGAGAGGTAGAGAAAAGTGAAGGAAGAAAAGGCGGAAAGGAAAGGAAGAGAAGAAGCAGAGGAATATTAAGACAGAAAAGGTTGACAGGAGAAAAGAAAAAAAAGAAAGTTAAAGAAGAAGAAAATGGAAAGGAGAGGAATAAAATGTAAAAAGGGAAGGGAGAAAAGAGGAAAAAGAGGGTATGGGCAGAAAAGTGGAACGGAAAGGAAAAATAATGTAAAGGGAAAGGACAAAAAGGAGTAAAAAAAGGGAACTGAAGAAGATATGTAAAGAAAAGGAAGAAGAGAGGTACAGCTGCATAAAGAAAAAAAAGAAAAAAAACTATATATATATATATATATATATATATATATATATATATATATATATATATATATATATATATATATATATATATATATATATATATATATATATAAAAGAAAAACGTCAAACCTAAGTGGTATAAAGTTTTTTACAGCAGAGGAGTCAGTTCAAGGGCATAAAAAAAAGGGTAACAAATGTTAAAAAAAGCCCGATACTCACTGCTCCTAAAAAGAGTTAGAGGAGTGGCCGAAAGATAGTTCAATTTCGGGAGGAGAGGTGTCCTGATACCCTCCTCTTGAAAGAGTTCAAGTCGTAGGCAGGAGGAAATACAGAAGAAGAAAGATTGTTTCAGAGTTTACCAGCGTGAGGGATGAAAGAGTGAAGATGCTGGTTAACTCGTGCGTAAGGGATTTAGACAGTAAAGGGATGAGCTTGAGTAGAAAGTCGTGTGTGGCGATGGCGTGGGAGGGGGAGAGGCATGCAGTTGGCAAGTTCAAAAGAACAGTCAGCATGAAAATATCGATAGAAGATAGAAAGAGAGGCAACATGGCGGCGAAAATTAAGAGATAGAAAACTATTAGTAAGAGGAGGAGAGCTGATGAGACGAAGAGCCTTAGACTCCACTCTGTCCAAGAGAGTTGTGGTAAAGAAAGAATAGCTAAAGAGGAAATAAAGAAAAACAGGTTAAAGTGAGTAACACAGGGAAAAAGGTGAAGGAAAGCGAGGGAGGAAAGGATGAGGGAAGGAGAAGGAAGGATACGACTTGAGAAAAAGCATTGCGCCCGAAGGAAGGAAGAGAGGAGATAAAATATTGAAGGTCTTCCCATCCTCCCTCCCTCCCTCCCTCCCTTCCTCCCTTCCTTTCTTTCTTTCTTCCTCCTAACTTATTTTTCACTCCGTTTATCTTTCTTTCTGTCTCGGTCTGTCTCCCTCCCTCCTTCACCTTCCTCTAATGTTTTCTGTATTTTCGTTCTTATTTTGTTTTTTTCTTGTTTTTTTCTTGTTTTCTTTACATTGATAAATTTCATTTTGTTGTTGTTGTTGCTACACTTTTATTTCCTCCTCCTTGTGTATATTTATTCCCCTTTTTTTCCCTCTTTATTCCTTTCTTGTATCATTTATTTTTCTTGTAGTTCTTTCAGCATTTTTGTACTCCCTCTCACACTTTTTTTTTTTTTTATCAACATTCACCTTCCTTTTCTTTGACAGTATATGGAAAGCTTGTGTGTGTGTGTGTGTGTGTGTGTGTGTGAGAGAGAGAGAGAGAGAGAGAGAGAGAGAGAGAGAGAGAGAGAGAGAGAGAGAGAGAGAGAGAGAGAGAGAGAGAGAGAGAGAGAGAGAGAGATTGTGTTTGGTAATGATATATAAAAGTACATTTGAGATAGAGGGAATAAAGGGGAAATGAGTACACTATAAATCACGAACGCGATAACACACACACACACACACACACACACACACACACACACACACACACACACACACACACACACACACACACCGAATCAATCTATCGAAACTGTATACAAGATAAATTTTTGTCATCCGTCATATTTTTTCCTTTGTCGAGACGAGGAAAAGGTCGAGAGAGGAGAAGCAGGAGGAGGTGGAGGAGGAGGAGAAGGAGGAGGAGGAGGGGAAAATAGGACCCAGTTTGAAAGAGGGATTCGGAAACAGGAGAGAGCAAGATAGAGGGAGGGAGGGAAGTCACGTAGAGAGGAAGAGAAGGAGGAGGAGGAGGAGGAGAAGTAGAAGGTGGAGGAGGAGGAGGAGGAGGAGGAGGAGGAGGAGGAGGAGGAATATAGGAACCAATAGGAAAGAAGAACTGGAAGAAAGGAACTAAACTGGAGGGAATGGAGGGGGGGGGGGGGAAGGAGGAAGGGCGAGAGAGGAAGGAAGTTAACATAAGGAGAAGAAAAGAAGAGATTGAGTAGGGGATGGAGGAATCGTAGAGGAAGGAGGAAGAGGAGAAACCGTAGAAAGAAGAGGAAAAGGAGGAGGAAACGTAGAGTGAGTAGGAGTAGGAAGAGGAGGAGGTGTAGGAGGAGGAGGAGGAGGAGGAGGAGGAGGAGGAGGAGGAGGAGAACCCGGAGAAAGAGGAGTACAATCAGGAGGAAACGTAGAGTGAGTAGGAGTAGGAAGAGGAGGAGGTGTAGGAGGAGGAGGAGGAGGAGGAGGAGAAACCGTAGAAAGAGGAGGAGGTGTAGGAGGAGGAGGAGGAGAAACCGTAGAAAGAGGAGGAGGTGTAGGAGGAGGTGAAGGAGAAACCGTAGAAAGAGGAGGAGCTGTAGGAGGAGGAGGAGGAGGAGAAGGAGAAACCGTAGAAAGAGGAGGAGGTGTAGGAGGAGGAGGAGGAGGAGAAGGAGAAACCGTAGAAAGAGGAGGAGGTGTAGGAGGAGGAGGAGGAGAAACCGTAGAAAGAGGAGGAGGAGGAGGAGGAGGAGGAGAAGGAGAAACCGTAGAAAGAGGAGGAGGTGTAGGAGGAGGAGGAGGAGAAACTGTAGAAAGAGGAGGAGGTAGGAGGAGGAGGAGGAGAAGGAGAAACTGTAGAAAGAGGAGGAGGTGTAGGAGGAGGAGAAGGAGAAACAGTAGAAAGAGGAGGAGGTGTAGGAGGATTAGGAGAACCCGTAGAAAGAGGAGGAGGGGGAGGAGGAGGAGGAGAAACCGTAGAAAGAGGAGGAGGTGTAGGAGGAGGAGAAGGAGAAACCGTAGAAAGAGGAGGAGGAGGAGGAGGAGGAGAAACCGTAGAAAGAGGAGGAGGTGTAGGAGGAGGAGAAGGAGAAACCGTAGAAAGAGGAGGAGGTGTAGGAGGAGGAGGAGGAGGAGGAGAAGGAGAAACCGTAGAAAGAGGAGGAGGAGGAGGAGGAGGAGAAACCGTAGAAAGAGGAGGAGGTGTAGGAGGAGGAGGAGGAGGAGGAGAAGGAGAAACCGTAGAAAGAGGAGGAGGTGTAGGAGGAGGAGGAGGAGGAGGAGGAGGAGGAGAACCCGTAGAAAGAGGAGGAAGAGGAGGAGGAGAACCCGTAGAAACAGGAGGAAGAGGAGGAGGAAACGTAGAGTGAGTAGGAGTAGGAAGAGGAGGAGGAGGAGGAGGAGGAGGAGGAGGAGGAGTACCAGAAGAAAGAGGAGGAAGATGAAGAGGAAACGTAGACTGAGTAGTAGTAGGAGGAGGAGGAGGAGGAGGAGGAGGAGGAGGAGGAGGAGGAGGAGGAGGAGGAGGAGGAGGAGGAGAACCCGTAGAAAGAGGAGGAAGAGGAAGAGGAAACGTAGAGTGAGTAGGAGTAGGAAGAGGAGGAGGAGGAGGAGGAGGAGGAGGAGGAGGAGGAGGGCAAGTGGGCATTATCTTGACAAACAGACTCGCTGGGACCCACTTTTACGTGACAAATGATGGGGTGGGAGAACCGTGTAGCGGCGAGGAGCATTAAAAGGGAACATTAAGGGGGGGCGTTATTGGGCGGAGCATTAGGGGGGCAGGACGGGCGGGGGACGGGTGATATTAGGAGGAGGAGGAAGACAGCCACACCGCAACGACCAGGAGAGACATAGCACTGAACGATGGCAGGTGCGACATTACCCCGTGCGTGAGCGATGTGATGTGCGGCACTGAAGAAGGATGAATGGACTCGGAGGCTGCAGGCGAGGGATGGATGGTCAATAGGACTGCAAACGGTCAGATGGGTCGGTCCTGTACGGCGTGAGCGATCGGAAATGAGACGCCCAGGTGGAGCTCGTCAGGTTCGGCAGTATTACGAACAATGGGAGGAGTATTTCGAGTGAATGATGCTTTGTGGGAACGTGTGCAATGAGAGAGAGAGAGAGAGAGAGAGAGAGAGAGAGAGAGAGAGAGAGAGAGAGAGAGAGAGAGAGAGAGAGAGAGAGAGAGAGAGAGAGAGAGAGAGAGAGAGAGAGAGAGAGAGAGAGAGAGAGAGAGAGAGAGATGATATGAATCACGACTAAAATGAAAGAAAAAGAAGAGAAGAGAAATAAAGAACGAATGGGCAAACGATGATTGAGAGAGAGAGAGAGAGAGAGAGAGAGAGAGAGAGAGAGAGAGAGAGAGAGAGAGAGAGAGAGAGAGAGAGAGAGAGAGAGAGAGAGAGAGAGAGAGAGAGTACAGCAGCCCATCATGTTAATAGACGCATTAGCTCTTTAGAACGTGACACATTTCGGGAACACAGGGTCATTATGTGTCATTATGTGTTATAGCTAAATGCCTTCGGTTATTGTGTAGTGCAGTGACAGTCAGTTTGGTGAGATCGTCTTTTTGAGTGAAGAGACGGAACTATCGAGGCAGGACGAGGGACTGATCATGTGTGACGGGATGGTGACGGTGGAGGGAAGGAAGGAATGAAGGAGCGAAGTGAGGAAGGCCGAGGGGAAGAGACTTCGTGGTCATAATGAGACAGTAGTATTTTTTTTTTCGTTCTGTCTTTGGCTCCGGTAGGCTTTCCTGGTATAGCCTGGTAGTTTGTCCCAGCCCGTTATAGCGCAGGAAAGTGTTTATAGTGGCGCCATCTTGCTTGGCTCATGCTGCCCCCAGGAGCTCACCTTTGGTTCTCTTTTTAGAGAGAATCTGGAGGCCGGGTTGATAGGTGGTCTTCAGGACAGCATTTGGTTAGTCTTAAGCCCCTCGACGATAACTCGAAATCGCCAGCTTGTTTGTCGCGACGGGCGGAACGCAAACCTGCGTCTTTCTGGATGCCGCGCCAGCACGCTGACCATTCAGCCACCGCCGTGTGTGTACTATTGTTTTGAAAGTTTATGTGCAAATGATGGAATGCTGGATCTGTATTTTTGTGTGTGGACGCATAAGGCTCCCCGTGCGCGCGTGTGTGTGTGTGTGTGTGTGTGTGTGTGTATAATTCACCACGGCCTGATCACGAGTTGGACTCGCTTTCGCCAGCAGGTACCCTCCCGACGAGAGCAAGTGCTCATTTCGTCGATCTATGGGTACTGTCAGGACCTCACACACCACACACCCCATCCCCCTTGCTCAAGGGGGGACAGTAACCACTCCTAGTCAACCGAAAAAATCCGGCCTGAGCGGGGCTCGAGCCGCCGCCTGTTTGGCCGTTAAGCCTCGCAGCGCAGCGCTCTACCGACTGAGCCATCGGAGCGGTGTGTGTGTGTGTGTGTGTGTGTGTGTGTGTGTGTGTGTCACTGTGTCTGTGTGTGTGTGTGTGTGTGTGTGTGTGTGTGTGTGTGTGTGTGTGTCACTGTGTCTGTGTGTGTTTGTGTGTATGTGTGTGTGTGTGTGTGTGTGTGTGTGTGTGTGTGTGTGTGTGTGTGTGTGTGTGTGTGTGTGTGTGTGTGTGTGTGTGTGTGTGTGTCACTGTGTCTGTATGTGCAGTCCACCCTTAAAAACACCACCCTTTAAAATGAAAAACAATTATGAATGAATAGAATGAGCTGAATGTTCTAGTTTTAAAGTCCATTCTCTTTGTCCCTCTTATTTTCCTTTTATGCTGCCGGTAAGTGATTGATGCAGCCCTGTTCATGTCCCTTACTTCTATTAGTCTGGTGTGCGTTGGTGCTATTCTCGATATGTCGCATCGAGTGTAAGCCGCTTGCTGATTTTCACGGTTTCTGAACTCCCTGAGCTTGTTGCTGTCGTCTTTGGTAAGCTCCATCATGCTATTTCGCGCCGTTTGAACTCGTTGAGCCTAACGGTTTTGACTTTATTTTGTAAACGTAATTGGGTTTTCTGTAATTCATTATTTTCCGTATAAATGCATATTAACTTGTTTCCCTCGTTTTGTGCTTTTCATATCTCAACGTTGCTGTTTTCCTCAAATCTCCTTCTTGCCATGTCACTCAACGTGCGTTTCCTGAGCTTACACGTCGCTTGCATTCTTTTTGTGAGTATTATAAACGTGTTCTGCTTGTTTCTATTTTCTTTGGTATGCCGACCTTACGATTAACTTCATATTATCTTACGGTGTATGCATTTGTTGTGCTAAAACATCCCTTGACAGTTGTTTGTATAGATAAGTATATTCTGCCGTTTTGTGCAGTCCCCCATAGCATAATAAGGGTATTCTCCCAGCTTGTGCTTTCCTTCTTTATTTTGCATTGCGTTGAGTCTCGTTCTTGTTATTATCTCACGGCGTTGGCGTATTTGGGGCTCGATATCGCTTGCTTAAGTCCATTGTGGCGGCGCAGTGAGGCTTGGAGCGCGGCCTGACAAGGAAGAGGATAACACACAAACCGAAGCATTGCCCGACACACACACACGCACACACACAAACGGAGAGGAATGTGATCTTTTTTTTTACTTTTTTAGTTTCTTTTCTCCTTTTTGGTTTCTTTTTCCTTTGTGGGGTCAGCGGTCAAAAGCGAGGAAGCGTGAGTGAGCTGCGTGACCCGTTCCCGTTTTTTGTTGAGGGACGGAACAGCGAAGCCCGCCACCTGTTGCGACAAGCCGACCCGACCCGCGGCGCCATGCAATAAACAGAGGCTTGGAGCGACCCGACGAGGAGAGAGAGAGAGAGAGAGAGAGAGAGAGAGAGAGAGAGAGAGAGAGAGATATGCACACGGACAGAGACAGACATATTGACAGACAGGCTCCCTCACTTTTGACCTCTGACCCCATAAAGGAAAAAGAAACGAAACTAAAAAAAGGGAAGAAAATGAAAAAACGTAAAGAAAAAGATCTCATTTCTCTCCATTTCTCTCTTCTTTAAAAGTTATCCAAATTAAGTTTACGTGTTTTTTGACTATATATATATATATATATATATATATATATATATATATATATATATATATATATATATATATATATATATATATATATATATATATATATATATATATAATACAAAAGATACATTCAAGAATAGGTTGGATAAATTCATAGATAGTGAGGTTAAGCTGGGTTAGGCTTACTGGAGCTGCCTTGTATAGTCCAACCGGCCTCTTGCAGACTCCTTACGTTCTGATGTTCTTATGTAAACAGATACAGAGGCACATGCAAACAGACATACACAAAGACAATCATTAAAACAAACATAAAGACAAAGACACAGACAGATACAGACAGACACTTAACCAATCAAACGGACAGACAAACAGATAGACAGACATGCAGACAGATAGGGTAATGGAGAAGGGATGCTGAGAAAGTTGTCTGATTCAGGTTAGAATTCCGTAAATAATATGCAGATATATTGAGTCTACGGAGAGGAAGACTGTCGTTTTTTCCTTCTCTTTCTTTTCTTTCCTTTCATTAACTTTTTTTTCCCAGCCGTTCACTTTTTTTCCTTCTTTTTCCTCTGTCTTTCGTATCTCCCTTTCCTTCCTGAGTTTTATTTTCTGACTTTTATCTTTTTTTATCATCTTTTGCTACTTCCTCTCTCAGCCACTTTTTTTTCCTTTTCCTCCAGTTTTTTATATATATATTTTTTCTATTCAATTCCCTTTCGCAGTTGCTTTTTCCTCTTCTACCTCAATATATCTCTCTTTCCCTCTTGCTATTACTTTTTTTTCGCATATTTCTTTCCCTTCCGATATGAATTAACTTTTCTTCTCTTTGTTTTCCTCTTTGTTTTCATTTTCTCTCCCTTTCCTCTCTCCTCGTTTTCTGGTTATTTTCCCTCCTTCAATTTGTCTCTCCCTTCTTTCTCTTCGTCCTATACTGGTTTACTTTTTCCACCTTCCTATTATTTTCCTCTTTATTCTTATCCCTTTCCTTTACTCTTCTTTTCTATTCTTGTTTTCTTTAAGTATTTCTCGTTTTCCTTCCTTTTCATTCTCATTTAGTGTCCTTTGTCTTATTTACTCTTTATCTCCATTACCTTCACTTCCCTTTCTCGTCCGGCCTCCCCCTTACCCCTCAATCTTAATTACACACACACACACACACACACACACACACACACACACACATTACCCTTTAGTGGCCCGTTTTACGCTCGCGGTCACCAGTCAGGAGCCTCGTGATGCTGATTGGATGCGTTACGTGTGTGTGTGTGTGTGTTAATTTGTCATGTGTGTACTCGTGTGTATGTGTAATGTATCTTTGTATGCGTGTTTGTATATTGCCCATTCGTTACACAATGACGCTTGTGGAATTCTAAGGTAAAAAAAATGGACATACTCCTCATACTTCCTCTTCCCTCTCCCCTTTCAAACACGTGCTACAGCCAGGCTAACACACTGAAAATATCCTAAGCTTTTTCCTCAGTGTCCCCCTTATCCTAACACACTGTAGTTCATCCTCATATAATATAAAGGCTACAAGTCAAAGCTCTCGTCCCTCCCCTTGCTCTGCCCTGCCAAACACGCACAGTAAGCGAGAGAAGGTAATCTACAAACAAGTCTTTTAGTTCTTTCCCCGTAGTAACAAATCATGCCTCTGCTGCCACCTCCACAGACACATCACTCGCCTCTGTGCCATTAGTCTGGAGGCTGGCGGAGGAAGGAAAGGGAAGAGACGGCAAGGGAACGGACTGCAGAGGAACGGAAGAGGGAAGGAAGAGAACGGAAGGGAACGAAAGAGGGGAAAGGAAAGTGGAAATGAAAGGAAAGGGGAACTTCTGGTGATTGAGGAAGAGAAATAGGATGGAGGGAAGAGAGCGAAGAGTAAGGATGGAAAGGAAAGGAACTGAAGGGAAAGGAAAAGGGGGAGGAAGAGAACGGAAAGGAGGAAAAAAAAGGGGAACTCCTATTGATGAAATGAAAGAATAGAGGAGGGATGGATGGAAGAAAGGGAAGAGGATGGGATAAGGAAGAGAGTTGAAGGAAGACTCGGAAGGGAAAGGAAAGGGGAAAGGGGCGCTCCTGTTGATTAAGTAAGGGAGGAGAGGACAGAATGTGGCAGAGAGAACAGAGGGAAGAGAATGGGGTAAGGAAGAGAGTTGAAGGAAGACTCGGAAGGGAAAGGAAAGGGGAAAGGGGCGCTCCTGTTGATTAAGTAAGGGAGGAGAGGACAGGATGCGGCAGAGAGAACAGAGGGAAGAGAATGGGGTAAGGAAGAGAGTTGAAGGAAGACTCGGAAGGGAAAGAAAAGGGGAAAGGGGCGCTCCTGTTGATTAAGTAAGGGAGGAGAGGACAGGATAGGGCAGAGGGAACAGAGGGAAGAGGAAGGGGTAAGGATGAGAGTTGAAGGGAGACTCGGAAGGAAAAGGGCGCTCCTGTTGATTAAGTAAGGGAGGAGAGGACAGGATAGGGCAGAGGGAACAGAGGGAAGAGGAAGGGGTAAGGATGAGAGTTGAAGGGAGGCTGCAGCTGTTAATCTCCCCCGCTCCAGCTCGCACCCGGCGCCACTGAGTAAATGATAAAGTCCAGGCGAAATTTCAAGCCTAGTTAACTGACGCTTGATGGCTTGCCGACTTGTCACTAGTGCTTAATGGAGAGAGAGAGAGAGAGAGAGAGGGAGGGAGAAAGAGAAAGAGGGAGAGGGGGAGAGAGGGAGGGCGAGCACTCACTACACAGGAATTCGAAGGAGAGTTTGAGTGAATGGAACAGCGAAACAGGCAGAAACAGACCACCACCATCGGCTGTCCACTTCCAGACCCATGATGGACTTTGTGAATGGAGGAAGGTGGAAGGTCTGAGATGGAGGGAGGGAGGGAGACGTGGAAGGAAAGGGGTCGTGGAGTTAAAGGGAAGAGCTTTGAGGGATGGAGGGAGGGTTGACAAGGGATGCGGTAGAGGGGAAAGTAAGTAATTGGGGATGGTATGAATGAAGGGACGGGGAAAGGTAGATAAGGTAAATGGGAAAAGGAAGAACGGAAGATGGCGTAGAGAAGGAAGGGGAGTGAAAGGGAGTGTAATGGGAGATAAAGAGGATAGTAAAGAAGACAGTGGGGAAAGAGGGGAATCAGGAGGAATAGAAAAGATAGAGGGATGAAATAAGAAAAGACGGAGATAGGGAAGGTAAAGTAGATGATAGAAGAAATAAAGAAAGGAAATATTGGAGGGAGGAAAGGAAGAAAGAGGAAAACTGGAGGGAAAAGGGGAAGAGGAAGCGATAAAATGAGGGAAAAGAAGGAGAGAAGCATGACATTTGAAGATGGATGGCAATGGCTGTGTCTGTCTGTCTGTCTTTCTTTCTGTCGTGTTTTCTCGTCGCCTCTTTGTTGCGCTTTCAGTCTCATTCCCTGAACCACACACAAGAACTCCATTAATATCCTCATGTGTAATCTCTCTCTCTCTCTCTCTCTCTCTCTCTCTCTCTCTCTCTCTCTCTCTCTCTCTCTCTCTCTCTCTCTCTCTCTCTCTCTCTCTCTCTCTCTCTCTCGTGGACAGTATTGTTTTTTTTCTTCGCCTTGTCTTCCTCCCATTGTCTTCCTTCCCACAAGCTGTCTTCTCGTTTCTCTTGCCGTGACATTTTTCGCCATTTCCACCTTCCTCTTCTTCTTCCTCCTCTCTTCTCTTCCGCTCGGTTTCTTCTCTCCCTCAGTCTCCCATTCATCTGTTTTCTTTTTTTCTTGTGTTGTTTTTATTTTCACTTACTCTCAAAACCCTCACTTGCTTTTTTTTCTCTTTTTTTCTTTTCTTTATTTCCTCCCCTTTCATTATTCTTTTTTTCCTTTGTATTCCTCTTTGTCTGCCGCATTTCCTTTCCTTTCTCAGTTTTAGTTTCATTTTTCAGTATTTATTTATTTATTTTTTTTTTTTTTGCTGCTGCCTCTCTGATTCACTTACCTTTTCTTTTCTCATGTTTTTACACTCATGCTTTTCTCTCAGTCTCATATTCATCTTTTATTTCGTATTGTTGTTGTTATTTTCATTTCCTCTCATGACCTTTATTTGTTTTCTCTTTGTTATTTCTCTCTTTTACGCTTTTCTTTTTTTTGGTCCGTGTCTTTTTGCATTATTTTTCTTTTTCATGCTTTTTTTTCTCATCATCAATTATTTTCGTGTTTTTTTCTTATCTTTTTCCTTATTAATGTTGTTTTTTTCCCTCATTTCTGCTCTCCATGTTTTTTTCTTTCTTTGTTGATTTTTATGTTTTATTCATGTTTTTTTTTCTTGGTTTCTCTTCCTTTGTGCATTAATTTCTTCGCATATTTTTTTTCCTTATCATCATTACTTCTCTTAGTCTTTTTTTTTCTTTCTTCTTATCAATATTGGTTTTTATTCATATTATTTTTTCTCTCCACTTCATTTTCTCTTTCTTTGTCGATTTTCTTTTTGTTTTATCCTCGTTTTCTTGTTCCTTTTTCATCTTCAACTCCTCTTTGCCTCCGATCCTCCTCCTCCTCCTCGTCTCCTCTTTCACGTTCCCTTTCTCATGTTATCTCTCCGCAGTTTCTTTTTACAGTCAGTCGCTTTATTATTTACATCTCAATTCCTTTTTTTCTCGTGTCTCATTTATTATTAACATATCAATTCCGTTTTTTCCTCGTATGTTCTGACCTTTTGTTTCTGTGTTCGCATCGCATCTCCTTAACCTTTTCTCTTCTTCCACTCTTGCATCCTCCATGTTTAACTTTTCTCTTCCACTCTTGCATCCTCCATATTTAGCTTTTTTTTCTTCCACTCTTGCATCCTCCATATTTAGCTTTTTTTTTCTTCCACTCTTGCATCCTCCATATTTAACTTTTTTTTTCTTCCACTCTTGTATCCTCCATATTTAGCTTTTTTTTCTTCCACTCTTGTATCCTCCATATTTAGCTTTTTTTTCTTCCACTCTTGCATCCTCCATATTTAGCTTTTTTTCTTCCACTCTTGCATCCTCCATATTTAACTTATTTTTCTTCCACTCTTGCATCCTCCATATTTAACTTTTTTTCTTCCACTCTTGCATCCTCCATATTTAACTTTTTTTTCTTCCACTCTTGCATCCTCCATATTTAGCTTTTTTTTTCTTCCACTCTTGCATCCTCCATATTTAGCTTTTTTTTCTTCCACTCTTGTATCCTCCATATTTAACTTTTTTTTTCTTCCACTCTTGTATCCTCCATATTTAACTTATTTTTCTTCCACTCTTGTATCCTCCATATTTAACTTATTTTTCTTCCACTCTTGCATCCTCCATATTTAACTTTTTTTCTTCCACTCTTGCATCCTCCATATTTAACTTTTTTTTTCTTCCACTCTTGTATCCTCCATATTTAACTTATTTTTCTTCCACTCTTGTATCCTCCATATTTAACTTATTTTTCTTCCACTCTTGCATCCTCCATATTTAACTTTTTTTCTTCCACTCTTGCATCCTCCACATTTAACTTTTTTTCTTCCACTCTTGCATCCTCCATATTTAACTTTTTTTTTCTTCCACTCTTGTATCCTCCATATTTAAATTTTTTTTCTTCCACTCTTGCATCCTCCATATTTATCTTTTTTTTCTTCCACTTGTATCCTCCATATTTAACTTATTTTTCTTCCACTCTTGCATCCTCCATATTTAACTTTTTTTTTCTTCCACTCTTGTATCCTCCATATTTAACTTATTTTTCTTCCACTCTTGCATCCTCCATATTTAACTTTTTTTTTCTTCCACTTTTGTATCCTCCATATTTAACTTTTTTTTTCTTCCACTCTTGCATCCTCCATATTTAACTTTTTTTTTCTTCCACTCTTGTATCCTCCATATTTAACTTATTTTTCTTCCACTCTTGCATCCTCCATATTTAACTTTTTTTTTCTTCCACTCTTGCATCCTCCATATTTAACTTTTTTTTCTTCCACTCTTGCATCCTCCACATTTAACTTTTTTTTCTTCCACTCTTGCATCCTCCATATTTAACTTTTTTTTCTTCCACTCTTGCATCCTCCACATTTAACTTTTTTTTTCTTCCACTCTTGCATCCTCCATATTTAACTTTTTTTTTCTTCCACTCTTGCATCCTCCATATTTAACTTTTTTTTCTTCCACTCTTGCATCCTCCATATTTAACTTTTTTTTCTTCCACTTTTGTATCCTCCATATTTAGCTTTTTTTTCTTCCACTCTTGTGTCCTCCATATTTAACTTTTTTTTTCTTCCACTTTTGTATCCTCCATATTTAACTTTTTTTTCTTCCACTCTTGTATCCTCCATATTTAGCTTTTTTTTCTTCCACTCTTGTATCCTCCATATTTAACTTTTTTTTTTCTTCCACTTTTGTATCCTCCATATTTAACTTTTTTTTCTTCCACCCTTGCATCCTCCATATTTAACTTTTTTTCTTCCACTCTTGCATCCTCCATATTTAACTTTTTTTCTTCCACTCTTGCATCCTCCATATTTTTTTTTCCCACTCTTGCATCCTCCATATTTTTTTTTCCCACTCTTGCATCCTTCATATTAACTTTTTTTTTTATTCCACCCTCGCATCCTACACACATTTAACTTTTTTTCTTCCACTCTTGCATCCTCCACATCTACCTTTTTTTTTCCTATTTTTATTTACTTTTTTCATTCGCATAATATCTTCAATTTTTCTCTTTTCGTTTGTAGACTTTTCCATTTCCTCCATTTCTTCATCTTTCATTACGGGCTTCCTTCTTTTTCCGCTTCCTTTCTCCTTCATCTCTTTCTCCTTCTTTTCCTTCGCGTGTTTCTTCCCCTCTCCTTTACTGTTATTGTATTGTTTCTTTCTAACTCCTAACATTTCTCTATTTTTTTTTTTTTTTTGCTATAGCTGTCGTTTCCATTTCCACGCTTCCTTTATTTCCTCTTTTTACATTGCTTTCTTCCTTTCCTCCTCCTCCTCCTCCTTCTCCTTCTCCTTCTTTAGTCTTTTCTCTCCGCGATCATTTTCCTTCCACAAACTCCTCCCATTCCACTCAAACCACTCCCATCTAACCTCCCCCCCTTCTGTTCAGGTTGCTCCCCTCACTCCCTCCACTCCTTCCTTCCTTCCTCCCTCTCTCCCTCCCTCCCTCCTTTCCTCTCTCTCTTCTTCTCGCATACCCCGACCATCTGCCTCCCTCCCTTTATCCTTTCCTTCAAACTTACTTTCTCTCTCTCTCTCTCTCTCTCTCTCTCTCTCTCTCTCTCTCTCTCTCTCTCTCTCTCTCTCTCTCTCTCTCTCTCTCTCTCTCTCTCTCTCTCTCTCTCTCTCTCTCTCTCTCTCTCTCTCTCTCTCTCTCTCTCTCTCTCTCTCTCTCTCTCTCTCTCTCTCTCTCTCTCTCTCTCTCTCTCTCTCTCTCTCTGTGCCTCCTCTCCTGTCCTCCCAAAGCCACTCGCTGCCAAAGTCGAGAACTAATTAAGCTAACTTTAACCATTTCTGTCCACTGGCCTCGCTTAAAGGAAGGAGACGAGGTCGGGGGTGTCGGGAAGGGTCGCCCGACATGCACATTCGCTACTCGGAGAACTCGGCGGCCCGGGTGTCTGTGGTCGAGGCTTCCTGTATACGAGTGTTGGGAGTTCAATCCTGGGTGGGGCACCGTACGGATTTTGGTGCTGTGTGTGGGAAGGGGTTGGGGTGGGGAGGGATGGGAGGGAGTCAGGAGCAAAAGAAGCCTAGCCCCCAAAAAGTGCTGAAAAAGTGTTGCTCAAGAAAAAAGAGTAAAAACGATAATCGAAAGTAGGGTCGTACTTGGGGGCTGCTCTAGACAGAACGGGTTTCGGTGTATGTTAGGGGGGGGTTAGGGAGGAATGGAGACTGGGGCTATTTGCAAAGGAAGCCTAACTAAATAAAAAGTGTTCCTCAAGAAGTAAAATAAGATAAAACGATAATCGAAAATTTACATTACAATGGGAAGATTGAAGACAGAAAATAAAGAAAGAAGAAAAATTCAAGAAAGCAGTAGCAAAGCAAGAGGTAAATAAATAATGGGAGGAAATGAGAGAGGGAGGAAAGGAAAGGGAAAGGAAATGAGAATGGAAGGTGAGAGAGGTAAGCAGGAAGACTGGCCAGGTGTGGAGAAGTGTGTGGAGAGACGGAGAGGAGGAGATGGCGGGGTGGAGGCAAGTTTGTGTGTGAGGACGATAAATGAGTTTGCAACGTAGCTATTCGTCTTACGCGGTGTGTGTGTGTGTGTGTGTGTGTGTGTGTGTGTGTGTATGTGTGTGTGTATGTGTGTGTGTGTGTGTGTGTGTGTGTGTGCCCTGGTTATTAGTTACGCTGTTATGTAGGTCAAGCAGTTTCTCTCTCTCTCTCTCTCTCTCTCTCTCTCTCTCTCTCTCTCTCTCTCTCTCTCTCTCTCTCTCTCACACACACACACACACACACACACACACACACACACACACACACACACACACACACACACACACACACACACACACACACACACACACACACACACGCACCCACCCACCCACCCACATCCACACCCACACACCTGAAAGCACACATCTCAAGCTTCCCGTGACCTTTGCATTGTGTCCAGAAGTTTTACCCCTCCTCATGCTCACCACTCTGGCAGACGGACAGACAGATAAATGGACCAACACGGCGAGAGGAAGAGTGAGACGGGGGCGGGGAGGGGAGGGTGAGGCGGGAGAGGGAAGAGAGGGCGGCGAGAGCGACGGGAAGTGTGCGAGGGATAAGAGAAGCTGCAGTGAGAGAGAGAGAGAGAGAGAGAGAGAGAGAGAGAGAGAGAGAGAGAGAGAGAGAGAGAGAGAGAGAGGGGGGCATTTTCTCCCCCTTCCTCCCCTTCGGTGAAACAGCAGTGCATGTACGAACAACACTGCCCATTTGTGATCGCGGCAGGTTGTGAGAGAGAGAGAGAGAGAGAGAGAGAGAGAGAGAAAGGAGACAGACAGACAGACAGACAGACAGACATTCAAACAAAGACAAATTGACAAACACAGAAAAAAAACCCAGACACATTGACTTTCCTGATTGACATACATACAGACAGACGGATGAGGAATGAGAGGCTAAAAATATAATGGTATGTGCTGCATTTACCCCCTGATCAGAACTTGGGTGTCGGGCTGTCATGTACTGGCCTCAGGGACGCTGTCAGACACATGCGTTGCTGGGAAAAAATAACACCCACGAATATATATTTTCTCTCCGGTGACTTGATGGAAAGATAAGAGACACGGAAACACTTACACTTTTATGCTGTTTGCTTGTTTGTCTGTATGTATGTTTGCTTGTTGTACTATGTGTCTGTGTGGGTGTCTGTGTCTGTGGATGTTTTTTGTTTGTTTTTCATTTCACGGTTCTCGATCCATGATATTCGCTTTCAACGCACACTCATTAATCCGTAATTGCATGGGGGAAACAATGAAAATAATGCCTGGCAGCTGTTCTGTGTTTGGCGTCTCTCTCTCTCTCTCTCTCTCTCTCTCTCTCTCTCTCTCTCTCTCTCTCTCTCTCTCTCTCTCTCTCTCTCTCTCTCTCTCTCTCTCTCTCTCTCTCTCTCTCTCTCTCTCTCTCTCTCTCTCTCTCTCTCTCTCTCTCTCTCTCTCTCTCTCTCTCAATTACTTTCTATCACACGCTTTATGAATGAAAAAAATATATCAGAACAGTCCTGCCTTTATTTCGCGTGTAATGGCTGTCAGCCTTCCTGAAAACAAACGCGCGCAGTTTTTTTCCCTCCTCCCTCCTTGCAAGCGTACCAGGAAAAGGTGTGAAAATTCAGGTAAAAATGTTTCATTGGGGTTTGACGGAAAAAATATTCCAGGTAATCATTTGTGTGTTAGAGAGAGAGAGA
>NW_026111642.1:345000-357500 GCF_024679095.1 Eriocheir sinensis
GGAGGCGAAGGGGATAGAGAAGTGGATGGTGGATTGTGAAGTGGATAGTGCAGTGGAAGTGAAGGGGATAGAGAAGTGGATGGTGGATTGTGAAGTGGATAGTGCAGTGGAAGTGAAGGGGATAGAGAAGTGGATAGTTGATTGTGAAGTGGATAGTGTAATGGAAGTGAAGGGGATAGAGAAGTGGATAATGAATTGTGAAGTGGGTAGTGTAGTGGAAATATAGAGGATAGAGAAGTGGATGGTGGATTGTGAAGTGAAAGTGAAGTGGATAGAGCAGTGGATAGTGGATTGTCTAGTGGATAGTGAAGTGGAAGTGAAGTGGATAGAGCAGTGGATAGTGGATTGTCAAGTGGATAGTGAAGTGGAAATGAAGGGGATAGAGAAGTGGATGGTGGATTGTAAGGTGGATAGTGAAGTGGAAGTGAAGTGGATAGAGCAGTGGATAGTGGATTGTGAAGTGGATATTGAAGTGGAAGTGAAGGGGATAGAGAAGTGGATAGTGGATTGTGAAGTGGATATTGAAGTGGAAGTGAAGGGGATGGAGAAGTGGATAGTGGATTGTGAAGTGGATAGTGTAGTGGAAGTGAAGGGAATAGAGAAGTGGATAGTGGATTGTGAAATGGATAGTGAAGTGGAAGTGAAGTGGATAGAGCAGTGGATAGTGGATTGTCAAATGGATAGTGAAATGGAAATGAAGGGGATAGAGAAGTGGATGGTGGATTGTGAAGTGGATAGTGAAGTGGAAGTAAAGTGGATAGAGCAGTGGATAGTGGACTGTGAAGTGGATATTGGATTGTGAAGTGGATATTGAGGTGGAAGTGAAAGGGATAGAGAAGTGGATAGCGGATCTGAAGTGGATATTGAAGTGGAAGTGAAGGGATAGAGAAGTGGATAGTGGATTGTGAAGTGGATAGTGTAGTGGAGATAGAGAAGTGGATAGTGGATTGTGAAATGGATAGGGAAGTGGAAGTGAAGTGGATAGAGCAGTCGATAGTAGATTGTGAAGTTGAAGTGAAGTAGATAGAGAAGTGAATAGTAAATTGTGAAGTGGGAGTGAAGTTGACAGAGAAGTGGATAGTGGATTGTGAAGTGGAAGTGAAGGGGATAGTTGTAGGGAAGTGTTGGGTGTAAGGAGTGAAGTGAATTGTACCTCACTGAGAAGGAGAATATGGAGTAAGTTCTTAGGTGATAGATGGACTGGCGAAGGAAGACATATTTTTAAGAAGGGGGTTAAACTAAAGGTTCTTGACACTAAATCACACGTTACCAGAGGGACAGGAATTATGTGGCTCTCCGATATATCTCAGAACCTCGTTTTCTATTCCTTCTTCATAAATTGCCTTCCGTTTTGAGGCCATATTAGCTGATGAATAAGGACTTTTGTCTTTTATAGGAGCGGCGAGTAGCGGGCTTTTTTCTCACTTTTTGTTGCCCTTGAGCCGTTTTCTTTGATGTAAAACAAAAAAAGGATGAGTTGTCTGTTAGTACTCTCTATAGGATATATTTTTTACTGTTCAAAGTATGTGATTGTCGTTGCTCTTCCATCTTCCCACTTTAGTTCATTGCCTCGACATACAAGAGGAGTCAGTGGCCAGCTTTATATACCTTTTGCGTTGTTGTTGTTGTTGTTGGTAAGGGTTAAGATTAATGAACTGTCCTGCGTTAAGAGAGAAAAAAAGGAACACACAAAGGCACAAACGTTCCATCTCATCCTCCCTTTATATTCTCTTTCATTCCTGGCAACATGTTCAGCCCGAGGGAAGGGAGATTATTGTAAAAATTTGTCCTCCTTTCCGTTGTCAAGTGAGTGTCTTCGTCCTGATGCTGTTGTCATTTATCTCCCAACACATCGGGGGCTTCGTGGTGCAGTGGTTAGCACACTCGGCTCACAATCAAGAGAGCCCGGGTTCGATTCCCGGGCGGAGTGGAAAAATTTGGGCGGCCTTTCCGATACCCTTCGCCCCTGTCCACCCAGCAGTGAATGGGTACCAGGTATTAATCGGGGGTTGTGTCTCGTCTCCTGGGGTCTGTTTCCTTCTCCTATAATTCCTTCCCCTTCTGTCCCTCTCCGGCATATGACCACAGATGTTGCGCCGACTAAACGAAACTTTCCATCTTTTCCAACACATCTCGTCAGCATCACTTCACTCCACTCATTTCTACTTTCTTGCCCTCGTTATTTTCTTCACTTTTCTCGCTAGCTCTCAGTGAAAATTTGTCCTCTTTTCCGTTGTGAGTGTCGTCGTCCTGATGCTTTTGTCCTTCATCTCCCAACACATCTCGTCAGCATCACCTCATTCCACGTATTTCTACTTTTTCGCTCTCATTATTTTCTTCACTCTTCTCGCTAGCTCTCAGTGAAAATTTGTCCTCTTTTCCGTTGTGAGTGTCGTCGTCGTGATGCTTTTGTCCTTCATCTTCCAACACATCTCGTCAGCATCACTTCATTCCACTTATTTCTACTTTTTCGCTCATTATTTTCTTCACTTTTCTCGCTAGCTCTCACTGAAAATTTGTCCTCTTTTCCGTTGTGAGTGTTTTCGTCCTGATGCTGTTGTCCTTCATCTCCCAACACATCTCGTCAGCATCACTTCATTCCACTTATTTCTACTTTTTCGCTCTCATTATTTTCTTCACTTTTCTCGCTAGCTCTCACTGAAAATTTGTCCTCTTTTCCGTTGTGAGTGTTTTCGTCCTGATGCTGTTGTCATTTATCTCCAGACATATCTCATCAGCATCACTTCACTTATTTCTACTCTCTTGCCCTCATTAATTTCTTCACCTCTCTCGTTAGCTTTACATTCCTCCCAATACCTTTTTTTTTCTCTCTACTCCATATGACATTCCATTTATCTTCACCTCTCTACGTTATTCCACTTCTTTCTACTTCTATCCATCCTTTTTTCAATTGCCCTTTTGTCTTTAACACCTTTTTATGCTTATTACATATCGCTCTCATTCTACCCCCTCCATTCTTCTCTCTCTCTCTCTCTCTCTCTCTCTCTCTCTCTCTCTCTCTCTCTCTCTCTCTCTCTATCTCTCTCTCTATCTCTCTCTCTCTCTCTCTCTCTCTCTCTCTCTCTCTCTCTCTCTCTCTCTCTCTCTCTCTCTCTCTCTCTCTCTCTCTCTCTCTCTCTCTCTCTCTCTCTCTCTCTCTCTCTCTCTCTCTCTCTCTCTCTCTAATTACTTTTTCATCATTCATTTCTCCACCTCAAAGTTATTACACTCTACATCTTGCCAACAGTTCACTTAGTCCTTTCTCTTATCGCTCTCTTCCTTTACACTATTTCTTTCTAAACGTGAAAATCCTTACACACTCTAACATCTTGCCATCCTTCCACTCACTCCTTCCACTTCTCTCTCGCTATTCCTTTCTCCACCTCAAAATACTTACACTCTTTCTCTCTTACATCTTCTCATCATTCCTCTCACTCATTCCACCTCTGTATCCTTATTCCTTTCTCTACCTCAAAATAATGACTCTCCTACATCTTGCCATCACTCAGCTCCTGTCCCACGTCGTAATTCCTCACTCACCATCTCCCTCGATCATTCCACTCCCTCCCACTCCACCCAGATGCCAGCAGCGAGGAAGGATAGACGTGGAAGCATTGCATTACCCGTGAATTAATTACACGAGGCAGGTGACTGGTGTGATGGTGGGGTAGTTAGCACTTTCCTGAGGCGTGGAACGGTAAACTGAAGCGAATTGATGAATACGACGAGAAAAAAAATAAGTACACGATTCTTTTAAGCAGACAGGGAAAAAATGCGTTTGGGTACGATGGATTTGCGATATATGTGAGGTGAAGGTTGTTTTATAGTGCTAATATATAACGTGCTGAAGGTGTAGGCATGCAGAACTGATGAACGCTATGAGAAAAAAAATAGGTATAGGATTCGTTTACTTCAGGCTGGGAAAAATGTGGTAGGATACGATGGCTTTGCGTTAGATGTGAGGTGAGGTTGGATTTGGTGCTATGTAAGTGTTGGTGCATAACGTGGTGAAGGTGTAGATAGAAGTGATGAGTAATACGAGAAAGAAAAAGTTAGAGGATTCGTTTAGGTAGACAGGGAAAAAAATGTGGTTTGGTACGATTGATTTGTGTTAGATGTGAGGTGAGGTTGATCTTGGTGTATGTGCTGGTTATAGAGTGCTGTAGGTATAGATATAAGTGATGAGTAATACGAGAAAGAAAAAGTTACAGGATTCGTTCAGGTAGACAGGGAAAAAAATGTGGTTTGGTACGATTGATTTGCGTTAGATGTGAGGTGAGGTTGGATTTGATGCTATGTAAATGTTGGTGTATAACGTGCTGAAGGTGTAGATAGAACTGATGAATAATACGAGAAAGAAAAAAGTTACAGGATTCGTTCATGTAGACAGGCAAAAAAATGTGGCTTGGTACGATGGATTTGCGTTAGATGTGAGATAAGCTTTGTTTTGTTGCTACGTAAGTGCTAGTGTTCAACCTGCTGGAGGTGTAGATAGAAGCAAAATAGTGAAAGCAACATGAAAATTAAGTGCGTTTTTTTTTATCCAGGTCATGATATACGTCTACGCATTATATGAGCGTACATTAGGTGGAAAGTAATTGTGTTGTCATACGTGTTAATGCATGATTATTAAGTTTCTTTTCGCATTAACTTAACAAGAAACAAAGTAGGTATGAATAGTGAATTAAATCGCAACTCGAATCAACTTATTTGCAACGTTTCGAAAGCACTAAGGAAATGGATGATCACCGTTGAATGTAATGTTGTTATTCTTATTGTTATCATTATTTTCATTACTATTATTTTGTATGCATTATTATTATCAGTCGTGGCAGTAGTAGTAATAGTAATAGTAATGGTATGAATAACTGTATTGGTAATAGGAATAGCAGTAAGAGTAGTAGTGATAGTAAGCGGGTAAGAAATAAACAAAAAGAAGGTCGGGGCAGAAGTAGTAATAGTAATGGTACGAATAACTGTAGTAGTAGTAGTAGGCATAGGAGTAGGAGTAGTAGTGATAGTAAGTAGGTAAGAAAGAAAAGTAAAGAGAAAGTAAACGCAGGAGGCAGCCAAAGGAAAGAGCGAAAAGGTAAAGAAAATATTTGAGTGGGATGAGGAAGGCATTGAAAGATTAGACCAAAAAATAATGTAAGATAAAAACTCCTTTGCCACTAATGCTTGTGAGACGGATTTTTCCCAACCACCTGACTTTGAGTGTGTGTGTGTGTGTGTGTGTGTGTGTGTGTGTGTGTTTCAATCTGGTGTCGCAATTTTCCGTCTGACGTTAATACACACACACACACACACACACACACACACACACACACACACACACACACACACACACACACACACACACACACACACACACACACACACACACACACACACACACACACACACACACACACACACACACACACACACACACACACAGGGCTCGGTCTCCACTCCTCTTGAGCTGACGTGTGGCGTCCCGCAAGGCACCAAAATGGGTCCGCTTTGCTTCTTGGTGTTCATTAACAACGCCCTCATGGACACACCGCATCGCTGGAAATATGTTGACGACAGCACCTTGGACGTCCCCGTCAACAACAGGGATCCTGACTGTGCACCTCTTCAAGCGTCGCTCGACAACCTTCAGCCATGGACGGTTGACAACAGTGCCACTATCAACCACACCAAGACCATGGTGATGCACGTTTGCACGTCCAAGAGAGATGTGCCACCTCCGCTGCTGTCTATTGGCTCACACCACCTCCAGGTCGTCCAGTCCACCAAACTACTAGGCATCACTGTGGACTACCAGCTCAACTGGAAGCTCCACGTCTCCAACACCGTCAGAGCAGCCGCCTACAAGTTGTACATGCTGCGTAGACTCAGGACGCTGGGGGCGCCGGCTGCTGAGCTGTGCAGTATTTATTCATCATTCATACTGCCAAAGCTAATGTATGCCTCCCCGGCGTGGTCTTCGTCCCCTACCCTCACCCAACAACAGCAGCTTGAGAGGGTTCAAAAGAGGGCATTCAGGGTCATTTTAGGCCCTGACTACCGCACCTACGGCAATGCCCTGGCCACCCTGAGTCTCCCGAGGCTCTCTGACAGGCACCAGGACGCCCTCAGAAAATTCGGAATCTCCCTGCTTCACCATCCTCGCCTTCGCCACCTTCTGCCCCCCGACGCGCCTCCTCTCACCCGCTTCACCAGACACCACAACAAACTCAACCCCTTCAGGGCGCCGCGAACCGACCGTTACAAACGTAGCGCAGTGCCCGCGATGGTGCGGATGATAAACAATGCCCAGTGACAGTCATACCCAAAGGGCCGCGGTGGAGTTTAGGATCTCGCCGCTGCCCCTCTAAGTTCCCCCTTCACACCACCCTCCCTCTCCCTCATGTCTCTATTTTTAGCTCTCCCAAACCACCCCCCACCCTCTCCCTCCCTCTAGTGTAGCCTATTTACTATTAGTTTCTTAATAAACCTATTATTATTATTATTATTATTACATACACCCACCCACACCCACCCACACCCACACCCACACACACACACACACACACACACACACACACACACACACACTGAAGGTAATCCCTGAATAATCTGGAGTGTCATTAGCCGAGTGTTGCTTTGTGGGTGTTGGCCAACATTCTTGACAAGAGGTACACGCGCGTGTGTGTGTACGTGTGTGAGTGTGCGAGAGAGAGAGAGAGAGAGAGAGACGCTGATAACAAGAGAGGGAGCACCAGGAGCGGCAGGGACAAGCTGACACTCATGACCAGACCCTTAGCGAGAGTTTCAAGGCTTGTTAGCTTCCTCAGACCCTCAGCCCCTACCTCCTTGACCCCCGCCTTCCTTCCCTTCACTGCCTTCCTCTTCCCCCTCCTGCTCCTCCTCTTCTTTGCTCCCTTGTCTCCTGCATTATTTTAGACTTTTCTCCCTGCTGCCTTCCTACTTAAGCCCCTCCCTCCCTCCCTCCCTGTTTACCATGTTCCTTCCTCTTCCTCTCCTTTCCTTAGTCTCCCACTTCTGCGTCACCACCCTCCGCCGTCTTCCCTCATCCCTCTCTTCGTCCACTCTCTGCTTCCCACAATCCCACCGCCATCCTTACTCTCTTTACCGTCTCTCCTCTTTCCTTCCCTTCTTTCTTACTGCTAATGAAAAACAATGACCGCCACTGCTGCTGTTGCTGATAATAATGATGCTAATAATAAGGGTAATGCAACTTGATCTACTACTACTACTACTACTACTGCTACTACTACTACTACTACTACTACTACTACTACTTATACTGTCACTAAAATGATCACTACTATTACGAAACAAATTACAGTTATTAGTTTACCGCTCCCTTTTGTTCAATAATGCCTCATTTCCTCATTATTTTGGTCCTCCTCCTCCTCCTCCTCCTTTTCCAATACCTACACTCACCTGCACCGAATTTTTTCCTTCCTTTTCTGTTCTTTTTTTCATATTCTCTCCCTTTCCTGAGCATTTTCTTTCATCTTCTGAGAGAGAGAGAGAGAGAGAGAGAGAGAGAGAGAGAGAGAGGTCATGAAAGGAGGTAGTTTGTCTGATGAGGAGATGTATGTTAATCGATTTTGTAAGAAAATTATATTGAGAGCAATTAATCAAGTGTACGTACATGGTGCCAAAAAAACATCATTACGATATACATATTTCTCTCTCTCTCTCTCTCTCTCTCTCTCTCTCTCTCTCTCTCTCTCTCTCTCTCTCTCTCTCTCTCTCTCTCTCTCTCTCTCTCTCTCTCTCTCTCTCTCTCTCTCTCTCTCTCTCTGTCTCACTCTCTCTCTCTCTCTCTCTCTCTCTCTCTCTCTCTCTCTCTCTCTCTCTCTCTCTCTCTCTCTCTCTCTCTCTCTCTCTCTCTCTCTCTCTCTCTCTCTCTCTCTCTCTCTCTCAGTACTATTAATTAAGGATGAACTGGCAAGATGTTTCACCTGATTCTACTTTATACAGCATATTCATCTTCGCAAGACAAGGGGAAGCGGGTGGCTCTTTGGCTATGGTGCTCGGCTCGCTCCTGTAAGTTCCGGGTTCTTTCCCAGCTTACAGCAGCATCTTGTAACACTAGTAATACTGTATGGCCTTTTAAGCCCGTACTCCTTAACGTCTCGGCACCTCAGTTCGGCTGTTTGAAAGGCCTCTCGTAGAAGTTGCTGGCCTTTAATAGACTGTTTTGTGATCCTAATGATAGTTTTACACGACCTCTGAACCTTAGACTGGAAAAAACATGCATGATAAACCGGTTAAACTTCTCTGTGGCCTTAGAAAACAGTTGCTGGGCTTTTCAGGGATTGTTTTGTGACCCTGGTAATAAATTTGCACGACCTCTGCGCTTAACACTTGAAAAACACGCAAAAAAAAACAGGTTAATCTTCTCTGTGGCCTTATAAAACAGTTGCTGGGCTTTTAATAGACTGTTTTGTGATCCTAATGAATTTTACTCGACCTTTGCACTTTAGACTGGAAAAAACATGCATGAAAACCAGGTTAATCTTTTCTGTAGCCTTGAAAAATAGTCGTAATGGGAGCCCGATAAGTTTAAGAATATGGAACCTTGTTGTTTAGCTCGAGGGATTCTTTTGTCACCTTAATTGGCTTTTCAGAGACTGTTTTGTGACCCTGGTGAAAAATTTACACGACTTCTGCGTTTAACACTGGAAAGACTCGCAAAAAAACCAAGTTCATCTTCTCTGTGGCCTTAGAAACAGTTGCTGGGCTTTTCAAGGACTGTTTTGTGACCCTTGTGATAAATTTACACGACCTCTGCGCTTAACACTGGAAAAACACACATGAAAACCAGGTTAATCTTTTCTGTAGCCTTGAAAAATAGTCGTAATGGGAGCCCGATAAGTTGAAGAATAACGGACCCTTGTTGTCTAGCTCGAAAGATTCTTTGGTCACCTTAATTACCTTTCCAGACGGTGAAGGTGAATCAAACATTGCAGTAATTAGCGCGTAACTAACCTCCGGCGCCCAAGAGTCATCAAACGACTGCTTAATTATTTGTCCGCCGATGAGAAAGCCGGCTCAGGTGGAGGCAATTACTGGGATGTTAATTAATTGTCATCCTGGTACTACGGACAGGTGCGCCCCTTCCCCCCTCCTCACCTGCTTGTATGTATGTGTGTGTGTGTGTGTGTGTGTGTGTGTGTGTGTGTGTGTGTGTGTGTGTGTGTGTGTGTGTGAATCATTGATGTCTTTTGATTTCTTTTGTTTCATATGTTGAAAAAAATGCTTGATTGTTGCTTTCACACACCCACACACACACACACACACACACACGCGTACTTCCCCCCCCCACCTACCCCCCAACATAATGCCCGTATTAACACTCAACAAAACATCATTCTGGAGCGACCAATTAATGCTTTAGAGAGGATTGCGTATAATCGTTGCCGTATAAATAAGTAATGATAGATGGCAGCGCACACACACACTAACACGTTGGTGCCGCCGCCGCCTGACTTGATGGAGGTTCGGCTTAAATCTTGGGAAGGGAAATGGAACGGCCGGGCAGGAAGGGAACAGGAAACAAAGTATTGCATTGACAGCGGGAGGGAAGCTAATTGAATTCAGTTTATTTTCTCGTTACCCACATTGCACATTCTTCTTTCCTCTTTTTAAGCTCTCTCCTAATATTTTTACGGTTTTTCGTGTTGCTGCTCGTTCAACTTTTTTTTTTTTGTCAGCAACTCCGACTTCCTCTTTTTATTGCAGAACTGTAAATCTTCATAAATTTGTCCAGAGAGAAAATCAATGTTTTCTATGGCGAGTGAACAACGGGTGGTGAAAAGCAAAGACGTATGAGAGCTGGTGAATTCAGGAGGGACATGGGGAAGGCTTTATCCTCTCTGAAAGATTAAACTAAGCCTGGCGGTGCGTCTGGGAGTGTTTTCAATAAATTATCATCCATCCACCGCAGGCTTTTGAGCGGAAAGCTGCGTTAGCTCTTCCAGATATTGAGTAATAGATATATTGATCAATTAAGAAAAGAATAAAAAAAGAAAAGCCAATTGAGTTTGTAACCCATGGCAGTGCTTTGTTATCAAAAGGTATATCGAATGGATTATGAAAGGAATTCGTTATAGAAAAAAAGCAGGAGTGAATTTCAAAGTGATTTTGGGAAGGCTAACGGACAGCCCCCACGTAAAGTGACAGCGATCTTGCCGTTTGTAAGTGTATATAAAAAGCAATACTTCATAAATTAGGTATTATATTTCTGAAAAAAAGTCTGTAGACGGGACAATCAGACGGAGACTTTTTAATAGCAATCAGTAATGTGTAATTTGCAAGACCACATTATAAAGACAAGGGAAATATTTTGTAACGAACTTTCCCCGACAAGCAAATTATAACTTACGTAAATGTTGTAGCACTGTCAGATCCTGGAACTGTGTAACTTAAATATATATTGTTTGCTATCTGCTAAATCTTGCACATAAATTCTATACACATGAATGAGGGTAATCAGTGATAAATTATGAGTTACTTATATGGAGTTAAAGTAATCGGATTTGTTTCTGTGAGCGTAGGACCGTCTTCTTCTGTCATATATATATATATATATATATATATATATATATATATATATATATATATATATATATATATATATATATATATATATATATATATATATATATATATTGTGTGTGTGTGTGTTGAGAGAGAGAGAGAGAGGAAAGAACGAAAGAAAAAAAAAGGAAAAAGAATGAAAATATGGAGAGAGAAATAAGAAAGATAAGAAGAGAGAAATAAAGAAAGGAAGATAATGAGAGAAATAAAAAAAAGATAAACAGGGAAATAAAGAATGAAAGAATGGACGAACAAAAGAACGAACGAAGAGATAGATAGACAGATAGATAGACAGATAGATAGATGGATAGATAGATAGACTGGAAGAAAGAGAGAGACAGATAGATAGATAGATAGATAGATAGATAGATAGATAAATAAATAGATAGACTGGAAGAATAGATAGATAAATAGAGAGAGAGAGAGAGAGAGAGAGAGAGAGAGAGCAGTGCTACAGGATGTCTTTCGTATGCCTGGCGTGTGGATGGCCTGGCTCTGAAGGCTGTCTGAGAGCTTCCGTGGACGAATTGTGGCGCCTCTCAGACCCAGGGAATGCCTTGAGGATTGATCTCGGGGTCGAATTAAGGTTCTGACGCGGCCGTGTTATGCTAGTCAACATATGAATGGATGGAGCGACAGGGAGCTGAAACCCAATATTGTGGAAGAATCGTTGCCTTGAGAGGAAGGAGGGGAAAGGAGCTAACCGTCTTTCCCTTTTAACGTATGCTGATTGCCCTGTCCTTGTTGGATCTCTTAAAGTCTTCTCTGATGCATCATAATGGTTGGCGTGATGTGTGATCGCAAACATGTGATTTTCTTTTCGCTTTTTATGTGCAGGCCCATTGCGCGTGTGGGTGGTATCAAAGGGCAGTTATTTATTTTTTGTGAATACCAGTTTAGGGTATCAGGACACATCTCCTCCCGAAACTGACCCCTCTTTCGGCCACCTCTTAGGATTTTTTTTAGGAGCAGCGATTAGCGGGCTTTTTTTATTATTGTGTCCTTTTTTGTGCCCTTGAGCTGTCTCCTTTGTTGAAGAAAAAGGGAAGATCATGTATTTAGACTACTAGAAACATGACCTCTAATCGGTGTAGCGTTTCTTGTTTTCTCTGCTTTAAGTGACACCAGTTTAGGGAAGAACATATATTTAGAGACTGCTAACACAGCTTATAACTGATGCAACCTTCCCAGCCCTCTCTGCCTTCAGTGACACGAGTTTAGGGAAGAACTTGTATTGAGAAGACTATAAACACTCCTAATCGGTGCAGCGTTCCTATAAGTCTTTGATTTTAGGCATATCTAAAAACTCCTAGTACTTTGCCATCCACATTTCACTTGCTATAACAGTCAATTTATATCATGTTACAAAGTATTATTAAACTTGGGAAATATTTTACTTTGGATGGCAAAATTCGTTGCATACAAAAAGAATATTCTTATAAATCCCTTGGCATGTTTCCTTTGTGACTCTTTCTGACACATGGATGGTTTTCTGTGTTGCATTTGAAGGAAACTGATAAATCCCAGCGTCGTGATTGGCTGCCCGTGTCAACCAATCGCGACTGACAAGACTGACAAGGAAGTGGGGTCGACCTGCTGACATTCATAGCCGCAAGAAACTTTACAAAATGAAACAAAAAAAAAAAAAAGGAAAAACAACGTATGACCAATAACACCCTCTGACAAATAGACATACCCCACTTGAAATCCCCAACTAAAGCAAACCCACACGGAAAAGACGACATCGAAAACACACAAAAATAAAATGTAAGCTGAAGGACGAGATAAAACGGTGGATAGTCGTCCCCTCGCTGCCTACCGCTGTGTGTGTGTGTGTGTGTGTGTGTGTGTGTGTGTGTGTGTGTGTGTGCGTGTGTGCGTGTGTGTGTGTTCCCTGA
>NW_026111642.1:360000-372500 GCF_024679095.1 Eriocheir sinensis
TATATACTTGGAAAAGTATTAGTGCCAGAACCGATCCTTGAGGCATCCCACTATCGACATTTCTCCATTCCGATTTCATGTCCTTGAACACTGTTCTCATTTTTCTTCCCTTTAAGTAACTTTCCATCCGGTGTGTGTGTGTGTGTGTGTGTGTGTGTGTGTGTGTGTGAGAGAGAGAGAGAGAGAGAGAGAATTTTGCTCACGTTTCAGCCCTGTTCATGTCTTCACTATGACCATAGTTTGTTGCTTGGCTATTCCCTGATTGCTCTCTCTCTCTCTCTCTCTCTCTCTCTCTCTCTCTCTCTCTCTCTCTCTCTCTCTCTCTCTCTCTCTCTCTCTCTCTCTCTCTCTCTCTCTCTCTCTCTCTCTCGTCCTCCTTAACAAAATGGCTCATCTCTTATCACTAAGCTGCAAAGTCGATTTAATTATTGCCTTTTATTAGTCAAAAATGCGCACCTCTGAACCTTTCGCTTACATTTTCTGCTTCATTTTTACATTTTCCGCCTCACTCCCGCTTCACTTTGCAATATTTTCCGTTTAACCAAAGTTGTTATTTTTTTTCGCCCGCCTCCCGCTCTGAAAACTTTTCTGTACGATTTTTTTTTCATAACGAGATTACTAGTTATTACGACTCTAATTACACGGCCATTCACCTGTGCGAATGGCTGAATTCCGTGACTGTGGCTGATTAGTATTTATTGACAGGCAGGTGAAGGCTTGGCGGGAGGGGAAAAAATAAGCTTACTGAGCATTGGGCAGACCTAGTGCTTCCCCTCCTCCTCTTCCTCCCCCTCCACTTCTCTCTACTCGTTTTTTTTCCCATGTTGTCCTCCTCCTCCTCTTCCTCCCCCTCCACTTCTCTCTACTCTTTTTTTTTCCTTGTTGTCCTCCTCTTCCTCCCCCTCCATTTCTCTCTACTTTTTTTTCCTTGTTGTCCTCCTCCTCCTCTTCCTCCCCCTCCACTTCTCTCTACTCTTTTTTTTCCTTGTTGTCCTCCTCCTCCTCTTCGTCCCCCTCCACTTCTCTCTACTCGTTTTTTTTCCCTTGTTCTCCTCCTCCTCTTCCTCCCCCTCCAGTTGTCTCTTCTCTTTTTCTTCCTTGTTGTCCTCCTCCTCCTCTTCCTCCCCCTCCACTTCTCTATACTCGTTTTTTTTCCTTGTTCTCCTCCTCCTCCTCTTCCTCCCCCTCCACTTCTCTCTACTCGTTTTTTTTCCCTTGTTCTCCTCCTCCTCCTCTTCCTCCCCCTCCACTTCTCTCTACTCTTTTTTTTCCTTGTTGTCCTCCTCCTCCTCTTCGTCTCCCTCCACTTCTCTCTACTCGTTTTTTTTTTTCCTTGTTGTCCTCTTCGTTCTTGTCCTTGTTCTCGCCCTGTTCCTCCTCCTCCTCCTCCTTTGTCAACTTTTTTTCCTTGTTTTCCTCCTCGTCATCTTCCTCCTCCTCGTCCTTTGTCAACCTTTGTTTCCTTGTTCTCCTCCTCCTCCTCTTCCTCTTCCTCCTTTGTCAACTTTTTTTTTTGTCTATATTCACATTCACACATATTATAGTTTTCTTTCTCCTCCGTCATTTTTTTTGTGTACGTATGTTTGATGTTTAATGTGCTGTTGATTGTTTCTTTCTTTACTGCACACACACACACACACACACACACACACACACACACACACACACACACACACACACACACACACACACACACACACACACACACACACACACACACACACACTCTGCACAATTATACACTATTTTTATTGCCAAGGCGAATGTTAATTATCATATTGTAGTCAGATGTTCCTCCCTCTATGTATCCGCGCATATATTCATTCATCAATTCATGATGCGTTCCTGTTCTGGGAAATTTGTTGGCCTCCCTCACTGGCCGGACGAAAGTTGGATAGCGATTAATTGTAGGCGAGTTACGAAGTTCACGGCTTTGTTAGTGTACTCATACGTGATTTCTCTTATCTACCACCACCACCCCCACCACTATCATCACTATCATCACCATCATCTCCACCACAACCACGAATACAAGGATAACGTTATAATGCCCAAGTGCCAATAATTATTACGTAAAAACTAGATCTAACATACCTGCATCACTATCTTCCTCTCCCCCTTTTCCCTCTCTCTCCGCCTCCTCCTCTTCCTCTTCCTTCTTCTCATTTCCGCCATCACCACAACTGCTCTACAACCTGAAGCGGTACACCTCTTATCCCTCCCTCCCTCCCTACCGTCCTTACCCCTCCTTATCCTTCTCTCTCCTTCCTCTCCTGCTCCTTGGCATTGCTTCTCATTCCACCCCTCCCCACCCTTGCATCTTATCCCTCTCTCCCTCCCTCTCTTCGTCCCTCCCTCCCTCCCTCGCTACCTCCGGCCTAGATCCCGCCCCAGCCCGCTACTAATGAGCCTCGGAGCACAAAAAGGTGATCGGGCTGGCCTGCCTTTGGACACTGCAGCGTCTCCTCATTACGGCGGCCGCGGAAGCTTTTCTTTTTCAGCCTCGAGAAAAAAGGCTGAGTTACACGTGAAAGTTGAGGAGGTAGCGAGGAAGTTTGGGGAAAATGGAGAGATGCTTAGGAGAGAGAGATGGGGAAGGAGAGGGAGAGAGGAGGTAAAGGGAAGTGTTTATCGTAACTTTAAGTGGAGAAATAATTTGGGAGTTAGTGACGGCGGTGCGTGTTCTGAATTAGGTACAGAAAAAAAAGTTATAGCAGATTAAGAAAGGATGAAGAGTAGTGAGGAAAATGTCGAATGCAACTTGAAGACAGTAAACGCTAAAAAACATATTTTCACCGTAGCTGGCTAGTGAATTAACACATACATTCTATAAGTTTAAGGAAGATAACCTGGAAGTTTCATCCATTTTGACTCAATAGTTTTTGCACAGAAATTCATTTTTTCAAATAATATTGAAATTACTTTTCGCACTACGGCATTGTAACTGCGGCCTTTTACTTATTATTGTAAATGCTAAAGTTAAAATGTTTAACTTTTTTATCTAGCTTTTATTCATTCTCTGGAAAAAATTGCAAAGTATTTCTTTTAATTTTCACTCCAGAAAAATATCTACAAAATAAAATGCAAAACGTTTTCCCATATGTTGCACATTGGAACATTTTTTTCCTGCCATTCCTCTATTCCGACATATCTTCCAAATATTGATTGCTTGAACACTTTTGTCGATATTATCGCCCAAAGTGCAATAATTTACGTTTCGAGAAAAACGGCTTTTAATGTTGAGCAGTGTTTTTTCGTGCATACTGCGGCATGTAATATAGACATGGAGATGCCATAATGCATTACTGGCAATCTTTATTTATTTATATTTATTGTGTTTAATTGGAATTACATCTCGTCCCCTTCTGCGAGTCCCTTAAAATAAAATATATTAGGGACTCATAGAACACTATCACACACAGGTGGGGTGTCAGGAGGCGCCACCTCCCTCTTTGTTGCCAAGTTTTTGCACTAAAATCACCCTGGCTCGTAGTCTTCACCACTGGCATCCTCCTTCTTCTTTTTCTTGTCCTGTGGCGTTGTTCGGCGAATCTCCTGGATTTGAAGTCCTTGTAGAGTCCTCTTGGATTCTCTAAAGCCTCACTGTGAGGGAGGGAGGGCGAGATAGTCTGTGGTGTTGCCGAATATTACGATAATATGATGTTTTGCGATATATGAAAGAAAAACTAAATAGAACACAACACATTTGGAGTGAACAACGTCTATTGAGAAATATATCGGTCCCGAGAGAGCGGGCGCTCCCGACACATCATTATATATATGATTTTTTTAAAGCATTTATAATGTCCGTATGATAATAAAACTTTGAAAGAAAACGTGTAAGGAATTCGGATACACTGTGGTATTTTTTCTCAATTTCGCCCGTGTGACTCCAAAACACCATTTTTCTCAAGCGTCCACTCCCTTTAAGGCTTATAGATATCATGTAAGGGGATGGTAGAGTTGGTAAAGTCTGTAGGAAAATGTTTACAAGAAAAGATAGAGGATCTTATGATATATAGATAGATAGATAGACATACATGTGGCATGATTGACGGATACACCAGATAAGACACACAGACATATACACGTGCGGCTATATATAGAAACATATCCCACACACACACACACGCTCTCCCTTTTCAGTTCTCACAAGTACTTCCAGGCTAGTTCTCTGGTGTGGCGTTGAAGGAGCAAAGAGAGGAAAAGTTGGAAGCTACCGAATGGGTTTGTTTAGAAACATACAACGAGATCGCGCTTTGTAGCTCCGTTTCATCTTCTGCTTCCTGAAACATTGATATCCTACTATAACAAAACTTCTAACAACTTGAAGACTCTCACGCGTCAATATTCCCATCCTTCGCCCCCCCCCCCCCCCCTTGTGGAAGAGCTTATTAGTGAACCCTATAAATATTTCGAGACAGTCAAGTAGTTTCCTTCAAAAGCTTCTATGTGTTTTTTTCTTGTGGTGGAGGCGAGGGAATGGTTTTAAGTGGCCTTGCTCCCTCCACGAAGGGTCTGAGCGTGTTGAGGGGTCATTATGAGTCACTGATCTTCTAAAGGGTTACAGATGTTAAAGTTCCGCCGTGTTATTTTTATTGCACGAGGAGGCTTGGGAGTGAAGTGGTACGTATGTGTATGCGTGTGTCTCAATAGACGTCGAGTGCTGCGTTGCGTTTGTGAGGAGTGTGGGGGGAGTGTGTGTGTGTGTGTGTGTGTGTGTGTGTGTGTGTGTGTGTGTGTGTGTGTGTGTGTGTGTGTGTGTCGGAAGTTTGTGTTTGTGTATGTGGATGTGAAGTTAGCGGATGTGTGTGTGTGTGTGTGTGTGTGTGTGTGTGTGTGTGTGTGTGTGTGTGTGTGTGTCTGTGTCTGTGTGTGTGCCCGTGCCCCCGCGTGCATCAAATAAGCATATAAGTGTATGTGAGTGAAGTTAATACTATTTCAGCATGAAGTAATCAGTCGTTTGTAAGTAATCAGTATGTGTGTTTGCAGGAAGTTAGTGTTTATGTTCGCAAGGCCGCCGCTGTAGCGAGAGGAGCATCGTTCAGTGAGCCCAGCGCCGCGCCTCGTTACGTACGCGAAAAGTCTGAGAGATTCCTCGCTATCGTAACTCCAATGCTTTACCAACGATGCACTAACGAGTTTTCCCTCTGTCTGCATTCTCCCTTTTTTCCCTTTCGCATCCAGATTTATTTCATTAGTTTCTGCTGGATTAACGCTCTGATACTACTTTTCTCTGTTAATCGGAATCCCTATTTCTTAGTGTGTGTGAGGGGGGGGGGGCGGCATAATCCCTCTCTCTCTCTCTATCTATATCTATCTATCTATCTATCTATCTATCTATCTATCTATCTATCTATCTATCTATCTATCTATCTATCTTCTACAATGGCTACCCGTTGAAAATAGAAAGCAATAAGTGAACGCTTGAAATAAAAACCTCAAGTGACCGTGATTTGTTTCCACTCCGTCCTGCGGACTTAACATCGAGCATCTGTCTTGTTCCTTCGGTTCTTTTGACGCTTCCGCCGATTACCAGTCGTGCCGAGAGCTCACGCCAGAAAAAAATAGGTCGAGAAAAGGTCGGTCGGTTCACTGAGGATTATATTTGCATTTATATACGTAAACTAATCATTTTGTTCCTGCGATTGATGTGGATTCGAAAGTGGAGCACCTCTTTTGTATTTATCTCAAGTGAAGGTTTTGTTTGTCTGACTTATATACATTTACAAACGTTTTAAACTAATTACACTAGGTTTATTCATCTACTTATATGTTAATTGAAAAAAGGGGATTAATGAAAGTGTAGGATTGTTTTATTTCTGATAAGCTTTTACCAGCCACTTTGAAATCATTATAATGAGATTGCCCAGACAGCCGAGTTATTAATCTGATATAATGGCCGGATACATCAAAGAGTATATATATATTTTTTTATTGTAATACTTTAAGGCAGCCGTAGTGGTAAGTCTTGACATTTCCTTTGTGCTCTGCTTCGTTTCTTTTGCTTCGTTTCTTCTTCTTTTTTAAGATGGGAGTGTGTATACGACGTTATTGTGTTACCGTGTTCGAGGACGGAAGGGACTGCTTTAGTTTGAGAGATTAATTATTATTGAGTTATTGTAAGGAGAGAAAAAAGAAAAATGGAACGGTAAGAAAAGAGAATAACGACTAAAACTTCGAAAAGAGAGCGCAACGAAGACTTAAAAGCAATATATTAACATCATTTTCAAGGGGACAGGTGATATTAGGTATGCACTCACCTTTATTGACACACACACACACACACACACACACACACACACACACACACACGATCACACTGAAGAAGAAAAAGAAGATAAAGAAGAAGAAAAAAGAAAAGAAAAAGAAGGTAAAAGTAAAAACAGAGAGGCGGAGGGGAGGAAAGGGGAGAGATTCAGACAAGGGAGGGGAGGAAAGGCAATGGAGCAAGGCGTAGCTGCGTATATAAGAATTTAGAGCAGATCCGACTGCCCGAATGAAGCCGGAATAAGCCCGTCTAATCCAAAAAGGCGTAAAAGATCCGTGAAAACCCATCGGAGAGAGATTTAAAAGGTTACGGTGCATTGAGAGAGAGAGAGAGTGTGTTTGTTGGTGGTAAGAGTAAGTTTGCTCTGTGGGAGATAGAATTTAGTTTGAAGAGGAGAACAGATGGTGAGAGGTATGTGTGGACTGTTAGTGGAGAGAGAGAGAGAGATGGACATACATACACACTAGTAAATAGAAAAACAAATACAGACACACAGACAAATCGCGTGCCACAGACAGACATAAAAGAAACACACACACACACACACACACACACACACACACACACACACACACACACACACACACACACACACACACGGCTCCTGTTTTTGTCTCACTCTTTCTCCTTCTCTCTACTTGTTTGTCTTTCTGTGTCTGTCTTTATCTCATTTTCTCTTACTATCGATCATTTTTAAGTCAATTTCGCTTACTCTCTCCAATTTTTACTGCGTTACCTCCAGCATATCAACTTAACTCACATTTGGTAGTCTGTCTGTTGCTGATGCGGGCTTCCTGTCTGCTTGCCTGTCTGACTCCCCGACTCCACTTGTTTTCTAGTTTTTTGTTTGTTTCTTTGTTCTGTGTTTTATCGTCATTACTTTGAGGATATAAATTTTGTATGTTTGTTTTTATCGGGATCGTTTAACATGCCTACCATATTCTTTTTTTGTTTGCCTGTTTTGCTTTGTGTATTTTATTTTGTTTGTGTATTCGTAAAATCCTTGACATGTACAATTTTTGGGACAGTTTTTGAGGTAACTGAGTGTTTATATATTTTTTCTTTATATATTTGCTTTATTTTACTTTTTTATGTGTGTGTATGCTAGGATTCTTGAAATGGATCGTGGGCAGAAGCGGCCGAGTTGACCAAGTGACGCAAGGATAGAGTGAATCATTTGGGACCCACGTTCGGTACCAACAAAGATTTATAATGATTTTTTATAGTAGGTGGCTAAACGTCATCCATATGCCATTGATTCATGCCAAAACCTTGAATGCCAAATACAGATGCAGCGGCGCAAGAAAGAAGAATAACATGAAGGAAAAAAAAAAAACGTCACTATTAAACAACAAATATTTCCCACGTTACTGCAGCTTGGAGTGGCCGAAAAAGTAACGGGCTATATTCATAAACACTGCGGCGCCTAGATACTCACACAGGACAAAGCTTTCTTAGGAGTTATGAGCATTTCTTTTGTTAGCTTTATGGCTCTGGTGATGGTGTGACAAAGCTACTATATTATGAAGGTGAAAAAAAAAATCATGAGAACCCGATCAACCTTCTTTTCGACCTTCAGAAATAGTTGATATGAGAGGCGGAATCGTCCGAGAATATCGACCTGAGTCTCTTTCTCTTCCCCTTTAAGTTTACATCACTGGTCGGTTCACAAGCAAGCCAAGTCTTAACACTGTATCAAACCGAACACTATATCAAGGTGGAAGCAGCGAGAGGTAACACTGTAATAGAATATGATTTGCTGGAGTGTCGGGACGTGATTTCCATTCTCTTCTTCACCGTCAACAATGTCAGGTGTCCCTCGACGCTAAGCTCCGTGTCTGGTGTGTAAGGAAATATGTACGAGCTGTATTTTGGTATTGTTTATATATTTTTATTCGTTGCGTTTGTGTACATGTCTGTTTCTCTATACTTTTGTAGATGAGAGGTGTGTGTGTGTGTGTGTGGGGGTATGTGTGTGTGTGTGTGTGTGTGTGTGTGTGTGTGTGTGTGTGTGTATGTGTGTATGTGTGAATGGGAGGAGAGGAGGGAAGAAAGGCCCTACGGCTCTGGACACCAAGGGAGGAAAGGATGACTTGTTTGAATACCATTAACATGATTGAGAGAGAGAGAGAGAGAGAGAGAGAGTATTCCCATTTATATATATCTTTTCTTTATTATATTTCCCAATGTTATCTACCATTCTGTGTTTCCTGTCGACCATCTCTCTCTCTCTCTCTCTCTCTCTCTCTCTCTCTCTCTCTCTCTCTCTCTCACTCTTCGTTCTCCTTCTCCTCCTCCTCCTCTTCCTCCTCCTCCTTGCCAGTGAAAAGATGGGGTGAACAGTTGAACTGTCATACAGGGCTCGACCTGTACACAAATTTACTAGAAAGTGATTTACATCAACACGTTCAAGAACCGACTCGGGAAAATAATATACTTGACCTTATCTTTTCAACGACAGCTGATCTAGTTAACGAAGTAAATGTTGGTCCAATTTTTTGTTTTAGCGATCACCGAACAATCACATTCAGCATCATTATGAAAGAAAATAAAGTAACTCCTAGTAAAGAAAAGGTGTCTGCTTATCAGAGAGCGAATTTCGTAAAACTCCGATCAATTCTAAAAAATTCTGAGTGGACTGAAATCTCGGCGGAAACAGATATTGATAAATCTTTGGGGGCCTTCACCGCACTATTGAACAATGCCATAAGCATATGCGTACCCTATCGTAACAGACGTTCAGCTTTTAAGAAGAAACCCAAATGGTGGAATAACGAAATTCAAAATAGCCTATCTCTTATAAAACGCTTATACAGTAGATACATATCAACTCAGAGTGAGGCTGACAAACTAGAGTTGGACAGAATTCGCCGCGAAACCAAGAAATTAATAAAACGAAGCAAGAAAAATCTTGAATATATTGCGGAAACGAGTAAATCTAATCCTAAAGATTTTTTTAGCTATGTAAATAATAAAAAGTCACTCACTTGTGGTATCGGACCGCTTGCTAATGAAAATGGTAACCGCACGAACGATGAAAATGAAATGGCTACAATCCTAAAAAACTTTTTCGCATCCGTATTTACCGACGAAGATTGTTTATCACCTCAACCGCCGGAGGTTAGAAGGACCGAAAAGAAATTAAGTGGCGTGCTCATCGTAGAAAGTAACATTTTACGCACAATTGAAAAGATGAGAGTAAGCAAAGCTCCTGGTCCAGACAAAATTACCCTATAGGGTCTTAAAAGAAATCAGACATCAAATTTGTAAACCGCTCTCCATCATATTCAATAAATCGTTAACAGCTGGAAAAGTTCCGTCGGATCGGAAATTTGCAAATGTCACACCAATTTTCTAAAAGGGGACCAGTCTCATCCAGGAAACTATCGACCAATTAGCCTGACATCGATTGTTTGTAAGTTAATGGAGACTATCATTCACGACAATATGGTGAAATTCTTCGAAGAAAATAATATAATAAATAATTCCGTAGTAAACGTTCCTGTTTAACTAACTTACATGATTTTTTTCATTATATTTTTGAGGTGTTCGATGAAAGCAGATCAGTAGATATCATATATCTGGATTTTCAAAAGGCATTTGATAAGGTCCCCCACCAACGATTGCTCAGCAAGCTATTGGCGCACGGTATTTCGGGTAACATTCACAAATGGTTTGTGGACTGGCTCTCTGAGCGGAAACAGAGAGTAGTTCTAAACGGTGTTACATCTAACTGGCTCGATGTCAGAAGCGGCGTACCTCAAGGATCAGTGCTTGGCCCCATGCTCTTTTTAATTTATGTTAATGATATCGATGATGGGCTCACTTGCAAAGTATCAAAATTTGCTGATGACACAAAAATTGCTAGTAAAGTAACTGCAACACTCGACGAAGAAGCTTTTCAATCAGATCTAGATCGACTTGCACGTTGGCCAATCAATGGCAAACGAAATTTAACGTTGACAAATGTAAAGTGTTGCACATCGGAAAAAATAACAATCGCGTCCGGTACGTAATGAATGGCCAACAACTTTCTGCAGTAAGTAAAGAAAAGGATCTTGGAATCACTATATCAAGCGATTTAAAGCCCGGTCAGCATTGTTCAGAGGTAGTTAAAACTGCAAACAAATTGGTTGGCTTCATCGGACGAGTCTTTAATAATAAATCGGAAAAAGTAATATTAAAACTGTATAATTCGTTGGTTCGACCCCGTCTAGAGTACTGTGTACAGTTTTGGTCTCCCTATTACAGAAAAGACAGAAAAGTTGGAACGGGTTCAACGAAGAGTAACAAAGATGATTCCTAGGTTGAGAAATTTATCATATGAACAACGGCTTAAAGAAGTAAATTTATTCAGCCTATCAAAACGAAGAATGCGAGGCAATCTAATAGAAGTGTTTAAAATGTTTAAAGGATTCAGTGATATTAATGCGCAAGATTACTTTACAATTGATCGATCAAATAGAACAAGAAGAAATCACAATTTGAAGATAAGTGGTAAAAGATTCTCGTCGCACGAAGCTAAACACTTCTTCTTCAATCGAGTTGTTAATGTTTGGAACTCTCTACCCTGTTTTGTCGTTGATAGTACAACAGTTACGGCCTTCAAGAATAGATTAAACAAGTATTTTTAATCCAACCAGCAACTAAGATATTACTCATTGTCGTAATAACGTTAAGTTCTTTCGAATACTGGTGTCCTTGTCCGCTTTTATCGCCCGGTTAGTGGTAGCAGTAATGGTAGTTCTTTCCTCTTTCCCCCATAATTTCCATGCAGTTTTTCCATGCTGCATGGTTCTTTTTCCTTTCATGCCAGCTTTGGCTGGAGGGGTGGGGAGGAGCCTTCGCCTTTGCTGTCCTTCATCTTCCACCTTTGATTAGATAGTTAGTGTAGCTTGTCACAAACAACCTCGTAAGGACCAGCAGGTCTGCTGCTGTTTGTTCTTCCTTTGTGTTCCTTTGTGTTCCTTTGTGTTCCTCCTCCTCCTCCTCCTCCTCCTCCTGCTCCTCCTCCTCCACTCTCCGCACAGCACCTGTCCTCGCCCCCATCAAGGTAACATAGTGACCAATCAATAAGACTGTCTCTCCTTTCCTCCCTCTCTGTCTCTCCCCCTCCACCTCCATCTCTCTCTCCCCCTTCCCCTCCCTTCCTCTCCCCATCCCTCCAGTATCCCTCTCACATTCGCCCATCACGTTCTCCCCTAGCCCTCATAGTCAGTCTCTCTCTCTCTCTCTCTCTCTCTCTCTCTCTCTCTCTCTCTCTCTCTCTCTCTCTCTCTCTCTCTCTCTCTCTCTCTCTCTCTCTCTCTCTCTCTCTCTCTCTCTCTCTCTCTCTCTCTCTCTCTCTCTCTCTCTCTCTCTCTCTCTCTCTCTCTCTCTCTCTCTCTCTCTCTCTCTCTCTCTCTCTCTCTCTCTCTCTCTCTCTCTCTCTCTCTCTTCTCACTCTCTCTCTCTCTCTCTATCTCTCTCTCAAAATCGACGCAATCAATAAATCCTTTGGCGTCGAGAAACTTCGGAAAAGTTATAATGTATGGAAAATGGGAAGGGGGATGTACATTGCATGGGGGGAGGGGGGAGGGGGACGGCGGGGGGCACACGAGGGAAGAGGGAAGCGGTGTATGCTGTATAGAGGAGATTGAGGGGAAATAGAGGTGAGGGGAGGGAGGGAAGGAGGGGAGGGAAAGAGAGTGTGGATATATATGGGCGTGATCAAGAGGGGAATGTAGAGAGAGAGAGAGAGAGGGAGAGGGAGAGAGAGGGAGAGGGGGAAGTGATGGTGTTGGATACATTAAAGGGGTGAGGAAGAGGAGGGGATGAGCTATGGAAGAGGTTGATTGATACGAGGGGACAAGAGCGTGAGAGAGAGAGGAGGGAGAGTGAGGGGAGAGGGGAGAGGGGAGGACAACAAACATGACCTAATTCTCCCTTCCTAGATAATGGCCGTGGACATGACACGACCTTTCTCCCCTCACTTTTCACTCCCCTCTCCCTCGTTGGAACATGTCACCCCACTATCTGCCACCTTTCACAACATTCTCTCCCTCGCCCTCTCCCCCCCCAACTCTCTCTCCCTCCCCCCATCCCTTCCCCATCACTTAGGACTCTCTTTTTCTCTTGCTCTCTCTTTCCCCTCCTCTACCATCTTTCACAACAATATTTCCTCTCTTTTCCTCTTCCTCTTCTTCCTCCCTCTCTCTGTACCGTCCCTTCACCTCATCCCTTCCCCATC
>NW_026111642.1:377500-433200 GCF_024679095.1 Eriocheir sinensis
ACAAAGACACGGACGGAAAAGCATGTAGTCTTTCGTTGATCCTTAAGCACGTTGCTCTCTTCCTTTCCTCGGTTTTTGGGGTTTAGAATAAGAATGAGTGAGTAGAACCATGATGTAAGTAAGAGTGACAAGCAAGGAATGAGTAAGATTTTGAGGGATTTGTGTGAGAAGTGAATATGTCTCCTTAGTTTTCTCTCTCTCTCTCTCTCTCTCTCTCTCTCTCTCTCTCTCTCTCTCTCTCTCTCTCTCTCTCTCTCTCTCTCTCTCTCTCTCTCTCTCTCTCTCTCTCTCTCTCTCTCTCTCTCTCTCTCTCTCTCTCTCTCTCTCTCTCTCTCTCTCTCTCTCTCTCTCTCTCTCTCTCTCTCTCTCTCTCTCTCTCTCTCTCTCTCTCTCGCTTTAATGAGGAGAAACTTCGGTCCGCAAAACTTAAAACCCGCGCTTCCCTCTCCGACTCTCTCTTGACCCTGATTCATCCGTCCAGAGTCGTGACCCAATTTGTGACTTCGCATAAATGTTGAGGGACGGCGAGTCGGGGGCGTCGTGAGCCTGGCCGGGGCGTGCGTGAGAGGGGAAGGGGTGAGGGTCAGGGGAATGAGGAGAAGGAAGAGGAGGAGGAGGAGGAGGAGGAGGGGGGTGAAGTTATAATGCGTGAAGAAGAATGGCCGACGAGTTTTGAGAAGAGAGAAGAACGCTGCTGCATGACAAAGGACGGAAGGACAGGGATGGTTGTTATTGGAAGGGAGAAAAATACGTGAGCAAAGAAAGGAAAGAGATAGGCTATTTTAGGAAACGGTCTTGAAAGAAAGGATGTTGAGGGTATTGCAGCAAGTCTGGAAAAAAACAATAGATAGTTACTGAGGAGGAAAATTGGTGAGTTTTGAGAGGGAGAGGATGGTACATGGCAAAGGAAGGAAAGACGAGTTAGATAGTTTTGGCGTGGAAGGTAAGGGTGTTCAAAGAAAGAATGTTAAGGGTATTGAAGAAACTAGAGAGAAGATTTTATGTAGTTATTGAGAGAGAAAAATAGGTGAGCTTTGACAGGGAGAGGATGGTATCTGGCAAAGGAAGGAAAGAGATAGGATATTTTAGGAAACGGTCTTGAAAGAAAGGATGTTGATGGTATTGCAGCAAGTATGTGGAAAAAAAAAACAGTAGGTGGTTACTGAGGAGAAAAATTGATGAGTTTGGAGAAGAGGGGGAGGATGATACGTGACAGAGAAAGGAAAGACTAATAAGATAGTTTTAGCGTGGAAGGTAAGGGTGTTGAAAAAAAGAATGTTAAGGGTATTGAAGAAGCTAGATAGAAGATTTTATGTTGTTTTTGAGAGAGAAGAATAGGTGAGTTTTAAAAAGAGGGAGAGGATGAACATAGTAGAGGATAGGATAGTTTATATGTAGGAGGGAAGGGTGTTGAAAGAATGTTAAGGGTATTAAAGAAACTAGATAAAAAATTTCATGTTGTTATTGAGAGAGAAGAATAGGTGAGTTTTAAAAAGAGGGAGAGAATGAACATGGTAGAGGAGAAAAGACAGATAGGATAGTTTATATGTATGCTGAAAGAAAGGATGTTAAGGGTATTGAAGGAACAAGATAGAAGATTTTATGTTGTTATTGAGAGAGAATAGGTGAGTTTTAAAAAGAGGGAGAGGATGAATATAGTAGAGGAGGAAAGACAGATAGGATAGTTTATATGTAGGAGGGAAGGGTGCTGAAAGAGAGGATGTTAAGGGTATTAAATCAACTTGGAAGATAGTAGGTTGTCATTGAAAGACAGAAGATTATATGAGTTTTGAAAGAGGGAGCGGTGCATGGCAAATGAAGGAAAGACAGACAGAAGATAGAAGGAGGAGATAAGCGTGGCAGTGAAGGGTGCTGAGAGAAAGGATGTAAAAAGGATATCAAATCTACAGGATGGGAGATAAAGTAACAAATTAGTTGTAAAGACGGAACAACTGCAGAACTAGAAATGAAATGCACATACGTGAGCCGGTATGGAGAAAAAGGAAGGGAAGTAAAGCTAACGATTGGAAGGAAAGGGAAAGCAGGTATAGCGGATAGATAGGAAAGGAAAAAAGAGTTATATAGAAAAAGCGAAAATCTGACGTAAGAAAATGATAACAAAGAAGAAAGGAAAGAGTAACTAGTGGCTTTAAAGGGAACTGACAACCGATGCTGACTCTGAAGATAAAATGTTATGAAATTGTCTAATGAAGTTTGTATGGATTTTGTCTTGAACCTCTTAAAAACTACACAAAAGGAAAAAAAAAGTCAGTTGAAAGAACGTTGAAGGTATTATGAGGAAACAGGATAGGATACAAAAATGAAGAAGGAAGGGGAAGGTGCACAAGAAGGAGAGTACATCAAACCATTGAAATGAAAATTAAACTCGCAGTCGAAGAAGAAAAGCTGTGATGATGCACGAGATGGACATAGCTGGAAGGAGGGAAGACTTGTGGGAAGGATGACGGTCGTAATCAGTAAATGGCAGGGAAGGGAAAAGGGCTGAGCTGAAGGGGAGCAAGAAAATAAAGAGATGATAGTCACTGAAAGGCGAAGAGGGAAGGAAGGAACTGGCGGAGAGAAAAAAAAAAAGGAGAGAGAATGTGAAGCAAATGGAGGGAAAGGAAAAGGTCTATGGTGGCTCTTGTTAAGGAATAAAGCGGGGAGGAGGCTTTGAGAGAGAGAGAGAGAGAGAGAGAGAGAGAGAGAGAGAGAGAGAGAGAGAGAGAGAGAGAGAGAGAGAGAGAGAGAGAGAGAGAGAGAGAGAGAGAGAGAGAGAGACAGAGACACAAAAACAAGAGAGAGAGAAGAGAGAGAGAGAGAGAGGAGGAGGAAGAGGAAGAAGGAAAAAGGGCGACATAAATGAGTATGTGGGAAGAAGTGAAGAGGAAGAAGGAGAGGGAGATGGTGACTGTGTGGGTGTGTCAGGAAAAGGAGAGGAAGGAAAAAAGAGGAAGGGGGAGAAGGAATGATAGTGGTAAGGATTAGGAGGGAGGAAGAGGAAAGGAGGAGAAGGAAGAGGAGGCGAGGGAGATGAAGAAGAGAAAGAGGAGCCGAAGGCGAAGAGGAAGAGGACGTGAAGAAGATGAAGAGGAAAAAGAGGAGGCGAAGAGGATGAAGATAAAGAGGAAGAGAAAGAAGAGGCGAAGGAGCAGAAGAGGAAGAGGAAGAGGAGTCAAAGGTCATGATGAGGAAGAGGAAGCGAAGGAGATGAAAATAAAGACGGGGAAGAAGAGAACGTGAAAGAGATGAAGAGGAAGTGGAAGAAAAAGCCTTGAAAGATGGAGATGGAGAAGAGGCGAAGGAGATGAAGAGGAGGAAGAGGAGGAGGCGAAGAAGATGAAGATGAAGAGGGAGAAAAAGATGATGTGAAAGAGATGAAAAAGAAGAGAAAAAAGAATCGAAGGAAATGAAAATGAAGAGGGTGAAGAAGAGAAATCGAAGAAGATGCAGAGGAAGAAGAAGAGGAGGCAAAGGAGAAGGAGATGGAGATGAAGATGAAGAAGAGGAGACGAAAGGGCAGAACTATCAGATGCAGGGACAAACATCAATCTTGAGAATATTCCTGGCGGAGTATATAGTCTTGGCCTGGGGGAAGGAGGAGCTAGGAGGAGGAGGAGGAAGGGCATGGATGATTCAGTGAAGTGGAGGACGGGAAGGAGGAGGGAGAGGGGGGCTTCGGAAGGGGCGGGAATGGCGTTGTTGGGGGTGTATTGATGGGCGGTTGGGGAGGCTGGGGAAGGGGAGGAGAGGCAGGAGGAGGGCGCCTTGGGTTATGGGGTTAAGATAAACAAGTTAGCGAGGGAGAGTAACAGTATGTCAGGCTGGGAGGGACGGAGGAGAGGGGAGAGTGTTGATGGAGAGGGAGGGAGAGAGCCTGTGGAAACAAAGTGAGAGTGTTGGTGGTGGTGCAGGAGGAGGAGGAGGAGGAGGAGGAGGAGGAGGAGGAGGAGGAGAATGCAGAAGCGGAGGAGGAGGAGGAGGAGATGGAGAAGCAGGAAGAAAAAGGTTGCAGGAAAAGTTACGAATGAAAGTTTTTTTTAAAGAGATGGTCAAGATTCCTTAACTTGGATGTGAGCGTTTATTTGGGGATCCAGTGCCTTCCAGAAGCTCTGTAAACCGTCTCGTGGCCATTCATTCAAAGTTTATATTTGTTTTTGGAGTCCAGCGCTTTTCAGCACCTTGATAACCCCACAGTCTGATAATACGTGGATAAACCTTCTTGCTGATGCTGTCCGTGAGTTTCTGTAATGTAACGAAAATAATCTGTACCACCGTCATCTCCTTCGCCTTCTCTTCTCTCTTTTCCTCTTCATCTTCTCCTCTTCCTCTCTCTCTCTCTCCATCTCTTTCACGTCCTCTTCTTCTCCCTATTCATCTCCTTCGCCTTTTCTTCTCTCTCTTCCTCTTCATCTCCTCCTCTTCCTCTCTCTTTCCATCTCTTTTACGTCCTCTTCTCCCTCTTCATCTCCTTCGCCTCCTCTTCCATTTCATCTTTCGGGTCCTCTTCTTCCTCTTCTCTCTCTTCCTCTTCATCTCCTCCTCTTCCTCTCTCTCTCCACCTCTTTCACATCCTCTTCTCCCTCTTCATCTCCTTCGCCTCCTCTTCCACTTCATCTTTCACTTCCACATCTTCCTCTTCGCCTCCTTTTCCTTGGGTAAATAGTTTGACTTCCAAAGCATGCGAAAGCGTTATGTTGCAATCTATGTCTATGTAACAATTAATCCGTGTTGGTGACGATTGGCAGTTCAGGTTTAAATGCCACTTAAATCTACATAGGTATTGTGTGTAAGGTTAAGTGGAGGTGTCAAGTCTATTCCTTCCTGAGCCTCTCGAGGGAAAAAATAAAGCATAATTGTCTCTACAGGTAGGGCGAAGCGGTGAACGATAGTCTAGAGGTCAAATCTTGGTAGTGACACGTAGATATTTGGCGGGTCGAAACGGTGTGTCAGGCGAGAATATGAAACTAAGGCTGCGAACTATTGGAAAGATGTAGTGTAGGAGGGCAGGGAGGGAGGTAAAGATGGAGGGTGGAAGGGAAGAAAGAGAGAGAAAGAGATGAGAAGGGAGGGACAGAGGAAGGGAGGGGTAGAGGAAAGGAAGGGTAGGAGTAGGGAGGGAAAGAGGAAGGGGAAGATAGAAGAAGGAAGGGGTAGAGAAAGGGAGGGAGGGATGAAGGGAGGGAAAGAGGAGACAGCAAGGAATAGTGGAAAGGAAGATTAAAGGCAGGAATAGAAACACGGAAGTTGAGTTAAGCAATATCGCGCGTTTTATGCCTTCTGGAGCCTCGGAAAACACGCACTAACATACGTGTGGATGGCAATAGAGAGGTCAGCGCCCTTGAATTCGTCAGATTGCTTTCAAGGTTTGTGAGTGGCCGAGGATCACCCACGTGCCGCCGATCAAACCTAACTTCCTCGTGTGAACTTTGGTTGAGTTGAGTGGCCATCCGCCCGAGTAACGCAAGTTAGGAAAGTCGTCACTGTAAAGCAATCCGCCCGCGCCAGCATAGTGGGGGGCCGGGTGCATCGTTGTGTGCACCATCAATAACAGCGCCCCTTACTCTCCTCCTCTTTTGCAGTTACAGAAAGATGTCAGGGGTTATGTAGAAAAAAAAACATTCCGTTAATGATGCCATGAGTTTGCACATAATGATAATAACGTTAATGATAATAGTAATAATGGAAACAACAACAACAACAATAATAATAATAATAATAATAATAATAATAATAATAATAATAATAATAATAATAATAATAATAATAATAATAATAATAATAATAATAATAATAAAAACAACAATAATAATAATAATAATAATAATAATAATAATAATAATAATAATAATAATAATAATAATAATAATAATAATAATAATGATAGCAATAATAATAGCAATAATAATAGTAAGTGTATAATATATATGAGAAAACAATAGTGCGAAATGATCTTAAATTAAAAACGGAACTATTATGATTGTGATATTCCGTTTGATGTCTGCTCAGTAAAAATCTCCAGCTCATTTTTGATTAGCTGGGATCATTATGAGACTCTTATTACATATTTTTACTGCACTGGGAATAATGTTCATGGAAGGAAGACATTCATATTACTGAATGATAACTCAACTTAAACTTCCGCCCTTCAGCCTGTCCGCCACGCAGGAACCTAGTTTAGTGACGCATCAAGGGCCAATAGCTATTCCTAAACATTTCGGCGCCCAAGCTCACATATTCAACAAGGCTTTCGTAAGAGTTTGGGGCATATCCTGTGGTAGTTTAATAGCCCTGGTTGTACTCTGACCCTTCTTCTGTACCATGAACCTATAAAAACACTCATGATGACCCGGTTGATCTCCTTTCTGGCCTTTGGAAAGATTGATATAAGATGGATGCTTCTGAGAATACCAACCAAGTCCTGTATGTCTGTCAAACTCCCAGACAGACACATCACTGACACTTAAGAAATTGAAGTAAACACCGGGAGAAATTGATAACTTGCCTTCTGAGTTAAATAAAGGGATAACTGAAGAAATGGATTACTTAATAGACGAAAAACTAGATAAAGGGATAACTAAAGAAAGGGATAACTGAATAGACGGAAAACTAAATAGTAGAATAAATATATAGGGAGAAAACTAAATAGGGGGAAACCTTAATAAACCGAAAACTGGATAGAAGGAAAACTAAATAGAAGGAAAACTAAATAAAGGTAAAACTATATAGAGGAATAACTAAACAGATGGACAATGGAAATAATACCTGGAGTGTATAGAAAAAAAAAACATCAAGCCTCGTAATAATAATAAGTACCGGTAGATATTTCAGACATTCCATCGCGTGACCACTCCAGGCAGGTAGAAAATACAACTATAAATAAAACGAGAGAAAAATGATAAAGTCTGCAAACATAGAATAAACACAACCCTCAGAGCACTAAAAACAAACAAACAAACAAACAAACAAACAAGCATCAGTTCGTGACAGTGACTCAGAATATCCCACCGCAATAAACTGCACACACACACACACACACACACACACACACACACACACACACTCACACACACACACACACACCAGACAAACGAAACGGTGAGTCAGCTGAGGAAACGAAACTAGAGCTTGTAAAGGGGAAAGAAGGAGGCCGGTTAGAAATAGATCGAGGGAGAGAAAAAAAAAGAGAGGAATGGAAGAAAACGAGGAAGAAGATTGTGAAAGAAGGTAGAGAGGATAGCTAAGAGAACAGGAGATAGGAAGATGCGGGATGAAGAGATGGATAGGAGGTAGAAATGGAATGGACAGGAAAACAGGAATTGAAGAATGATAAGAAGGAGCGATAGACGGTAGATTAAAATAAGGAAGGATAGAAAAATGGATAAATAGGAAGGAAAAGCAAGAATATAAGTAGTGATAAATAAGGAGAGAATGTAAAAGGGAGAAAGGGAGAGGTAAAACAATGTGGGATGAAGGAGGAAGGGGACAGGGAGACAGAGAGAAAAAAAGAGAGAGAGAACAGAGAAGGATGAAAAATGGATGAATAGAAAGGGAAACCAAGAATATGAGAAGTGATAAATGGGTGGATGTTATAAGCGAGAGAAAGAAATGGGGGAAACAACATAGGAAGGAGGAGGAAGGGAACAGCGAGACTTAGAGAGAGGAGATAGAACAGAGAAGGATGAAAAAGGGATGAACATAAATAGAAAACAAGAATAGAAGTACTGATAAATAAACAGAGGATGGAAGAGAGAGGGAAGACGATATGGATGGAGAAGGAAGGGAACAGCTAGACTTAGAGAAGGAGAGAGAACAGAGAAGGATGAAAAAGGGATGAACAGAAATAGAAAACAAGAATATAAGTTCTGATATATAAACAGAGGATGGAAAAGAGAGGGAAGACTACAAAAGAAGGAGGAGGAAGGGAACAGCGAGACAGAGAGAGAGAAGGAGAGAGAACAGAGAAGGATGAAAAAGGGATGAACAGAAATAGAAAACAAGAATATAAGTACTGATATATAAACAGAGGATGGAAGAGAGAGGGAAGACTAAACTGATGGAGGAGGAAGGGAGCAGCGAGACAGAGGGAAGAAGGAGGAGAGAGGACGGGAGGAGAGAGAGGCCACCTAACATCAGAGGAAGAGAAGAGGAGGAACCTGTGTACGAGATGTGTGCTGCTTGTGGGACTGAAAAGCCAATAAGACCACATTTAACCTGCTGTGTCCACCCAACCCTGCTACCGACCCGCCCGAGGGAGGAGAGAAATGAGGGGAGAAGGGAGGGTGGGAGAGAAGGAGGAATGGAGGAGAGAGGTTTAGAAGGGAAGACTGAGGAAGAGGAAGGTTCAAAGAGTAGGAGGGGGAGAGAGAGAGAGAGAGAGAGTGAAGGTTTCGAGGAAGAAGAGAGAGAAAAGGGAATAGAGAGGTTTGTGAAAGAGGAGAGGATAAATAGGAAAGGATAAGCACTGGGAATAGAGAAGCGAAACAAAGAAGGAAAGAAGAAAAACTGACAGAAGAGAGGAAGAAAGTAGAGGAAAAGAAGAATATGAGAGGGAGGGAGTCAGGATTTAGGGGACAGGAAATAGGTAGAAATGAGATGTAAGGAACTAAAGGAAAGGGAGTAGGGGAGAGAGAGAGAGAGAGAGAGAGAGAGAGAGAGAGAGAGAGAGAGAGAGAGAGAGAGGATAAGCAAGGGGACACTGAGGGTAATATTGCCTCTGAGACATCCTGTTTTCGTATATGAGAGAGGAAAAGACGAGGTTAAGGAAGGAGAGAGAGAGAGAGAGAGATCTTTTTTTTTATCTTATATAGTTGTTTCATATTTGCTGCGCACTTCGTTGTCTTTTGTTTTGTCTTTTTTTTTATTCTTTTCATTGAGTTAACGTCGTTTGTGCACATTTTCCATATACTCTTTTTTTCCTTTTTTTTCGCTTTCCCCTTCAATTTTTATCCCCTCTTTCTCTCCCTCTTTCCCTATCTATCTATCTATCTATCTATCTATCTATCTATCTATGTAAATCCTTTCTTTCATCATCTTTTGCACAGCATATAACGTTACTTTTATCAGTCCACCTTTTTTTTTTTTTTTGCGTTTTTTGAATTTCTTTTTTGTCTTTTTCTGCTTTTTTTATATTCTTTACTCCTCCTCTCCCCCCGCCAATCCTCCAATCCCTCTTCACTCCTTTTTTGGTTCTTCCTCTTCAATTGTCACTTTACATTGTTTTGTACTTTTATTTCCTACAAGGCTGCTCTCGTTTTGGGTGTTTCATATATATATTTTTTTCATAACTGTCCACGTTTTTTTTTTTTTGGTCACATTTCTCTTTCATCCTCTCATGCCTCACCCTTTTCTCCTCTCTTTTACGTGTTTGTTTCCTTTTTTCTCTTCTTCTCCTCTTCCTCTTGTTTGTTTTTCCTTTCTCACCGCTTTCTTTCTCTCTGTTCTTTCGTTTTCCCTTCCGCATCGTCCCTGTTATCCTGTTCTATCGTTTTTCTTCTTTTTCATTTTTTCACTCCTCCTCTCTTTACCTGCTCTTTTTCGTATTCTTCTCTTGTACTGGTTTTCCTTTCATATTTATTCATTTATCTTCCCCTCCTTGCAGTTTTACATCTCTCCTATCTCTATTCTTCTCACTAAATCTTTGCTTTCTTCATTTCTCGTTGTATCCTCCTTCTTTTTCTTCTTTTCTTTATCTTCCTCTTTTTAGTTCATCACTTTTTCATATCTCTGTTTTGGCTCCTATTTCTTTTATTTCCTGAAGCCTTACTAATTCTTCTTTTTCTATTTTTTTTCTTCATGCAGGTTTTGTTTGACTGTTATCTCACTCTTTAATGTTTCCTTGAAGATTATACATTTTCCTTGCCCCTCAGACTCAACTGATTGCTAATTCTTCGTTCTCACACACTCAGGAATTAATAATTTCAGTTTCTTCTTTTTCTTCTTCCTGCTCTTTTACATATCATTTTCATTTATTCATTTTTAAGCTGGGTTTTTTTTTATATATATTCCTGGCTACCCGGTTAATCTTTTGTTTCTCTGATAACCTAATCTCGTTTCAATTTACTTTTTTTCTTATCGTAATCTGTGTTTCTTTAATCTTTCTTTTTTCCTATTTTTTTTTGTCTCTTTTTGGTCCCGGCCGCTCGCGTCTTCATTCCTTTTATGGTGTTCTCCCTTTCCTTTTCATCCTATTATCTTCATTTCCTTCTCCTGCTCCTCCTCCCCTTCCTCCTCCTCGTCCCTCCACATAACACACAGACGCAGAAGAGGAGGTAATACGGTTAGGTTGTGGTTTCTGAGAGAATAAATCCGTTCAAGGTTCTTTTCTCTCTCTCTCTCTCTCTCTCTCTCTCTCTCTCTCTCTCTCTCTCTCTCTCTCTCTCTCTCTCTCTCTCTCTCTCTCTCTCTCTCTCTCTCTCTCTCTCTCTCTCTCTCTCTCTCTCTCTCTTTTTATTTAAACAAATTTTTACAGAAAAAGGAGGCTCAAAATTACACTTTTTCGGTAAAATTATTCTAAGAGCCTGTGTATGGGACAAATTGAATTGTCGAATGTTGAAACATTCAAGCATACAAATACAAAAATACGAAAAAAATAAAGAAAAACATGTAAAAACAATATCGAATAATGTCAGTTTGTCACTTTATATTTATAGTTTATAGCACTAGCGCACTTGGGTGTCCCTCACGCCACCTGTGAGCAGCCAGCTTCACCTGCTGCGTGCTCATGTTCTCCACTTGGGGAGTGGCTGCCGTGAACATGTTCCACAGGCGTGTGGTCCTGGCTGTATAAGTGCGCTGGTGCTGCCTGGAGTGTGATCGAGGCACCTCCACGAGCTGGTCACCGGAGAGTGTAGTCCGGGTGAACCTCTGAGCAGCGCGTGGAGGGAGCCTCAAGCTGCTGAGGTGGGGAACCCCCTGCACCTGGGCTTTGTGACACACCACCAGTTCTGAGACATCACGGCGGTGCTCCAGCGATGTCACAGTGGCAGACTCCTCCTCCAGGTGGTCGCTGGCCTCCACCAGACGCAGTGCTCGTCGCTGCACTGCGTCGAGCCTCTGCATGTGGGTGGCAGCACTCGCCATCCAGCACAGGGCACCGTACTCCAGATACGGACGTATCTGTGCCTTGAAGAGAGTGAGGATGCCCTGTGGGTCGAGGGATCCCGCTACTCTTCGCAGGGCAGAGACTCGCAGGGAGGCGGGCAACAGCTCGGACGTGGAGGTCGAAGCGCAGGCTTTGGTCCACAGTCACTCCCAGGACCTTGATGTGGTCCTGGAGGGGCAGACTCTTGCCTCCAAGACGCAGCTGGCCTGAGACTGCTCGAGAGGCGTCTGGGGACCGTGAGATGACCATGGCCTGCGTCTTCTCCGGGGCGAGGGTGACCTGCCACTCCTCTCCCCACTGCTCTACCAGGCTGAGCTGCCTGTTGATCTCCTCGACGGCGCTCTGGCTGTCGGGGCGGCAGTAGGAGCGGGAGAGTGTGCAGTCATTGGCGTAGGCTGACACTGCCGATAGCTGCCGGAGGAGATCGTCGATATATATGTTCCACAGGATTGGGCCAAGCACGGAACCCTGCGGAACTGAGGCATGCACTGGTGAAGGCCTTGATGACTGCCCGTTGATCACCACCTGAAGGGTCCTCCCCTGGAGGTAATCCTTGAGCAGCATAAGTAGGGCACCCTGGACACCTTTAGCGCGAAGCTTCTCAATGAGCCCCGCGTGCCAAACCCTGTCAAAGGCTCCAGCAATATCCAGGGCTACCACGAGTGTGTCCAGGCCTTCATCCAATGCGTCTTGCCAATCCTCTCTCTCTCTCTCTCTCTCTCTCTCTCTCTCTCTCTCTCTCTCTCTCTCTCTCACACACAGCGGCATACTCCTCCATTATTTTCCCAAGATGTCTAAGGATACGAGAACTTCCTCACATAGTTCGAGTGTTTCCCCCGCGACTTTTTAATGGAAAAGTTGACTAGCATCTATAATACGTCGTAGAAACTCTTGCCCCCTCCCCTCCCCTCCCTACACACTTTATCTCTCTCCCCGTGTTTTCCTGGTTTTCCCTTTCCCTTTGTTCTCTTTCCCTTTTCCCATTCTTTTCCCATCTATAATACGCCGTAGAAACTATCCCCTCTCTTCCTTTCCCTTGTTTTCCCTTGTTTTCCCTGGTTTTCCCTTTCCCTTTGTTCTCTTTCCCTTTTCCCATTCCTTTCCTATCTATAATACGCAGTAGAAACTATCCCCTCTCTTCCCTTCCCCCTTCCTTTATCTCTCTCTTTCCCTTGTTTTCCCTGGTTTTCCTTTTTCTCATGTTCTCTTTCCCTTTCCAACTCCTTTCCCATCTATAATACGTCTTAGAAACTCTTGCCCTCTTCCCTCACCCCTTCATTTATCTTTCTCTCTCGCTCCCTTGTTTTCCCTTGTTTTCCCTTGTTTTCCCTTTCCTCATGTTCTCTTCCCTTTTCCAATTCCTTTCCTATCTATAATACGCGGTAGAAACTATCCCCTCTCTTCCCTTCCCCCTTCCTTTATCCCTCTCTTTCCCTTGTTTTCCCTTGTTTTCCCTGGTTTTCCCTTTTCTCATGTTCTCTTTCCCTTTTCCAACTCCTTTCCTATCTATAATACGTCTTAGAAACTCTTGCCCTCTTCCCTCACCCCTTCATTTATCTTTCTCTCTCTCGCTCCCTTGTTTTGCCTTGTTTGGCCTTGTTTTCCCTGGTTTTCCCTTTCCCTCTGTTTTTTTTCCCTTTTCCAATTCCTTTCCTATCTATAATACGTCGTAGAAACTATCCCCTCTCTTCCCTCACCCCTCCCTTTATCTCCCTTTTTCTCTCTATCCCTTGCTTTGCCTTGTTTTCCTTGTTTTGCCTTGTTTTCCCTGGTTTTCCCTTTCCTCTTGTTCTCTTTCCCTTTTCCCATTCCTTTCACAGCTATAATACTTCGTAGAAACTATCCCCTCTCTTCCCTTCCCCCTTCCCTTATCTCTCTCTTTCCCTTGTTTTCCCTTGTTTTCCCTTGTTTTCCCTTTTCCTTTGTTCTCTTTCCCTTTTCCCATTCCTTTCCTATCTATAATATATCGTAGAAACTCTCCCCATTTCCCCCCACCCCTCCCTTTATTACTCCCTTGTTTTCCCTTCCCCTTTTTACTTTCCCTTTTCCAATTCCTTTCCTTTCTATAATATATCGTAGAAACTCTCCATCTCTATCCTCCCCCTCCTTTATCTCTCTCTCCCTCTTCTGTTTTCCCTTTCCCTTACTCTCTTTCCCTTGTTTTCCACTGATAGTTTCCCCTCTTCCTTTCTTTCCTATTATCTTTTTTATGCTCTAAATTCATCGTCATCTGGTTTTCCTGGCGTTGGTGATGGTGATGGTGGGACCTGTTCTCTGCCTCTACCTTACCCCCTTCCCTTCCTTACCTTCCTCCCTCCCTTCCTCCCTCCCTCCCTTAAAGTCAGCCCGGCTTTTGTTAACTTGAGGCACCGCAGCAAAAGTTACGGCTAATGGGAAACACGGAGGTAATTGTAACGCATGGCTCAGGGCGGGATGGACACGATGGAAGGGGACGTGGAGGGACTCGAACTGGCCTTAAACATTATAAAGGCGACCTCGCGAACACGCCACCTGCCGCCCGGTCTAAAAACTATACCTCAGCCTTATGCACTTGATACGCGATGGAACATAACAGAATAAAACGCAACGGGAAGAGATACGAACTGGCCTTATTCCGGGTGCCATAAACACTACGAACCTGTCAAAGAACTAAAGCTTTGTTTCCTGCTCTTTAGCCGCGAAGGAACAGAACAGAACATAACGCATCGGGAGGGGATTCGAACTGCCTTAATTCTGATGCCTCAAAACCGGAGAGCCAACGAGCCAACTTAAGCAAACAGGTAAGAAAACAACCAAGTAAACAACCAAACAACACTTGACCTTCTTTACTTTAGATTAGCCGAGACGGAAAGGAATAGAAAGGCAAGTGAGGTGAAGGGACTCGAACTAGCCTGCGCCAGATTCCTTATTAAATTGCGAAGCCAGAAACACAGTCAACCAATCAACTAACTGGCGCTGGTCCTTCTTCTCTGTAGACTTGATGGAATGGAATGGGAAAGGAAGGAAGAAAAGGGAAGGGAAAAAGAAATGAACGGAAAGGGAAAAAAAGGAAGGGAAGGAAAGGGAAGGGAAATGGAGAGGAACGGAAGGGAAGATAAGGGGAAGGGAAGTAATGGAAAGAGAAGGGAAGGAGAAGAAAGAAAATTAAAGGAAAGGAATATAGAGGGAAGGAGAGGAAAGGAGAGGGAAGGAAAGGAAAGGGAAGAGAGAAAAGGGAAAGAAAGGGAAGGGAAGAGAAAAAACACGAAGGAAAGTAAAGGAAAAGAAAGGGAAGGGAATCGAAGGGGAGGGAAGGGAAAGGATTCGAGCTAACCTATGCACCGACCAACCAATGAGCCGAGCAGCCAACCCTCGCTAGGCCTCATTCCTTCTTCCCTGTAGACTGAAAGGAACGTGAAGGCCCCAGATGAAAAAGGCGACGAATTGGCCCGCCTGAGATACCTTAACATTTGGGAAGCCAGCCACACAACCCACAATACAGCCACAACCAGCCAGCCACACTACCACAGCCAGCCAGCCACTCAGCCACACATCCAGCCAGCCAGCCACTCAGCCACACATCCAGCCAGCCAGCCACTCAGCCACACATCCAGCCATCCAGTCACTCAGCCACACATCCAGCCATCCGGTCACTCAGCCACACATTCAGCCAGCCAGTCACTCAGCCACACATCCAGCCATCCGGTCACTCAGCCACACATTCAGCCAGCCAGTCACTCAGCCACACATCCAGCCAGCCAGTCACTCAGCCACACATCCAGCCATCCAGTCACTCAGCCACACATCCAGCCAGCCAGTCACTCAGCCACACATCCAGCCAGCCAGTCACTCAGCCACACATCCAGCCATCCAGTCACTCAGCCACACATCCAGCCATCCAGTCACTCAGCCACACATCCAGCCATCCTGTCACTCAGCCACACATCTAGCCAGCCAGTCACTCAGCCACACATCCAGCCAGCCAGTCACTCAGCCACACATCCAGCCAGCCAGTCACTCAGCCACACATCTAGCCAGCCAGTCACTCAGCCACACATCCAGCCAGCCAGTCACTCAGCCACACATCCAGCCAGCCACTCAGCCACACATCCAGTCAGCCAGTCACTCAGCCACACATCCAGCCAGTCACTCAGCCACACATCCAGCCACCCAGCCACTCAGCCACACAGCCAGCCAGCCAGCCACTCAGCCACACATCCAGCCAGTCACTCAGCCACACAGCCAGCCAGCCACTCAGCCACACATCCATCCAGTCACTCAGCCACACACCCAGCCAGATAGCCACTCACCCACACATCCAGCCAGTCACCCAGCCACACATCCAGCCAGTCACTCAGCCACACATCCAGCCAGCCAGCCACCCAGCCACACAGCCTGACTGACTCAGCCACACATCCAGCCAGTCACTCAGCCACACATCCAGCCAGCCAGCCACTCTAGCACACATCCAGCCAGTCACTCAGCCACACATCCAACCAGCCAGCCACCCATCCACACAGCCTGACTGACTCAGCCACACATCCAGCCAGTCACTCAGCCACACATCCAGCCAGCCAGCCACTCAGCCACACATCCAGCCAGTCACTCAGCCACACATCCAGCCAGCCAGCCACCCATCCACCCAGCCAGCCAGCCAGCCACTCAGCCACACATCCAGACAGACACTCAGCCACACATCCAGCCAGCCAGCCACCCAGCCACACAGCCTGACTGACTCAGCCACACATCCAGCCAGCCAGCCACCCAGCCACACAGCCTGACTGACTCAGCCACACATCCAGCCAGCCAGCCACCCAGCCACACACCCTCACAGACAGCCAGCCAGCCAGCCAGCCACCCATCCACACAGCCTGACTGACTCAGCCACACATCCAGCCAGCCAGCCACTCAGCCACACAGCCTGACTGACTCAGCCACACAACCAGCCAGCCAGCCACACAGCCACACAGCCTGACTGACTCAGCCACACATCCAGCCAGCCAACCACCCAGCCACACAGCCTGACTGACTCAGCCACACAACCAGCCAGCCAGCCACACAGCCACACAGCCTGACTGACTCAGCCACACATCCAGCCAGCCAACCACCCAGCCACACAGCCTGACTGACTCAGCCACACATCCAGCCAGCCAACCACCCAGCCACACAGCCTGACTGACTCAGCCACACATCCAGCCAGCCAACCACCCAGCCACACAGCCTGACTGACTCAGCCACACATCCAGCCAGCCAGCCAGCCAGCCACACAGCCTGACTGACTCAGCCACACATCCAGCCAGCCAGCCACCCAGCCACACAGCCTGACTGACTCAGCCACACATCCAGCCAGCCAGCCACCCAGCCACACAGCCTGACTGACTCAGCCACACATCCATCCAGTCACTCAGCCAGACAACCAACTAACCATCAAACACGGTGAATCCTCCTCCTCCTCCTCCTCCTCGTCCTCGTCCTCGTCCTCGTCCTCTTCCTCTTCTTCTTCCTCCTCCTCCTCCTCCTTCTCCTCCTCCTCCTCCTCTCGTCCCTTCGGATGCCGATTGTGTACTGGGTCTTTTATCTTTTGTTTGCTTTCTTGTTTTCTTTTCTATTCGTATTTTTGTATTTTATCCTATGTTTTTTTTTATTTCTTACTCTCTCGCTCTTCTTTCTCTAACCGCGTCCTGTTAGTGCAGTCTCCTCAATGCTTCTGCCTGCACGCTCTCCCTCAGATCTTGGGTTATATTGCACTCGCGCGCGCGCGCGCATACACACACACACACACACACACACACACACACACACGGCCCGGTAGCTCAGGGGTAGAGCGTCTGGCTCACAACCAGAAGGACCGGGGTTCAATTCCCCGGCCGGGTGAAGATAAGTTGGGTTTATCTTCTCTCACGTGTAGTCCCTGTTCACCTAGCAGTGAGTAGGTACGCGACATCAGGCAAGGAGTTGTGACCTCGTTGTCGCGGTGTGTTGTGTGTGAGTGGTCTCAGTCCTACCCAAAGATCGGTACTACGAGCTCTGTGCTCTTCCGTAGGGGAACGGCTGGCTGTCTCGAGAGAGACCCGCAGCAGACCAAGACGTGAATTACACACACACACACACACACACACACACACACCAATTTAGAAGCAGCATATATTAAGTACCTTCCTTTTTTGTTTGTCCTTTAAGGGAAAGAAAAAAATCGTAACCCACATTTCTTGGCGTCCACTTTTGCCATCCTCCATGGCGAAACACGCGTACATCTTCTTGATCTCTTCACTTCCTCCAAAAAAGAAAGAAAACGAGAAAGGAAAAGGAAAGATATTAAAGATTCATATTTTTCCTTGTCGCGAGGCCACCAGCGATTTTAGCTTCGCTGTGCTACGGAAAGACTTTCAGAATCCAGCATATTTTCCTCACAAACACGCAGGTGGGTTGCAAGGGGCAGCAGGGGAGGGGGGGGGGGGGAGTGAAGGAGCGGGGAAACTGTTACAAATTGAAAAATCACGAGAGAGAGAGAGAGAGAGAGAGAGAGATAGATTTATAGAAAATCAGACCACACAGACCCATGGTCCAGACTTGGAGAGAGAGAGAGAGAGAGAGAGAGAGAGAGACAGGCAGACATTGACAGACAGACAGACAGGCAGGCAGGCAGGGAATTAAAATTAAAGAACAAAAAGTAAAGAAAAATAAAATGAAAGAAGAAAGAAAGAAAGAAAAAGAAAGAAAGTAGAAAAGAAAGAAAAACAAAGAAAAATAGAAAGAAAAAAAGAAAATAGAGAGAAAGAAAAAAGAAAGAAAAAATACGGAAAGAAAGAAAGAAGAAATAAATAAAAAGGAAAGAGAAAGAATGAGAGAGAAGGAAATATAAAGAAAAAGAGAAAAAGAAAAAAGAAAAGAAAAAAAGAAAACAAAAAAAGGAAATGATATGGCTGAGTGAGCGGAGATGAAATGGTTTAAAATCTCTCTCTCTCTCTCTCTCTCTCTCTCTCTCTCTCTCTCTCTCTCTCTCTCTCTCTCTCTCTCTCTCTCTCTCTCTCTCTCTCTCTCTCTCTCTCTCTCTCTCTCTCTCTCTCTCTCTATCTCTCTCTCTCTCTCTCTCTCTCTCTCTCTCTCTCTCTCTCTCTCTCTCTCTCTCTCTCTCTCTCTCTCTCTCTCACACACACACACACACACACACACACACACACACACACACTTTGATTCAGTTTTGCCTCACAACGAGAGGGCGTGAAGCAAAGGCATGTGATCTAGGTGATGAGAGAGGTGGAGAAGAGTGTCTAAACCAATGGTCCAGTTGTGCGGGGCGGCGGTGCAGGTGTGTCACGATCATTACGTGTCCCGCGGAGGTGACGTGAGAAGCAGCAGGCTTGACTCTCTTCATGGATCCAGTTTTGCTCTAAATAATTTTGTCTCTGTCTTTCATTCTGTTTGACTTCCTGTGCGTGTGAAGGAGAGTGGGGGGCGTTGCTGTGTGGGAGGACTGTGTGTGTGTGTGTGTGTGTGTGTGTGTGTGTGTGTGTGTGTGTGTGTGTGTGTGTGTGTGTGTGTGTGTGTGTGTGTCCTTTTTTTGTCTTCCTGTTTGTAATATTTTTTTTCTATTTCTGTCCACCTGCATGTGTGTCTGTGTCTGTTTTGCTGCCTCCCTGTCTGACTTGCTGTTTTCTGTCTGTTTGTCTGTTTACCTTCTCTACCTTCGTGGCTGTATTGTTTGTCTGTCTGTCTTGATATCTACCTGTCTGATTATTATCTGTTTATGAGTCTGCTTTATGTTTTTCTCTCATTCTTATAAATACTCTTTTTAGATAGACACAAGAATTTCACAAAACGAAAAACAAATACTCTGAGAAAGGACCCAGAATACGAAACCAAACCAAACAGACTCCTGGTGACGAAGAGACAAACATATGTACATACAGACAGACAAAATCAAGTGTAAGGAAATGCAGAGAAACAAATCCGAACAGAGAAAAAAGAAGTAGAAGGAAACGGTCAAGCAGAGGATGGAAGATAAATACCGAGGGATAAGAGACGTCAAAAAGAGATGATCATACGAAGGCATTGAAGGATATTTTTTTGGGTTAGGAGAGAGATGAGAAGAGAGGAAAGGATGACGCGGGAGATGAAAGCGAGGGACGCACGAGGATGAACTTAGAGTCAGATCTTAATTATTTTCTCTGAGGGTGAACTTTCAAGGCTTTGCTGCCTGACAGAGCTGAGACCTTAATTATGAGAGAGAGTATAGGTTTGGTGGGGGGGTGGAGAGAGTGTGTGTGTGTGTGTTCTCTCATCATCAATATCCACCCCTCCCCCCTTCCCCAGTTCCCTCCGACATGAAAGAAAAAAAAGTGAAAAAAAGAGAAAAGATAGAGAAAAAGTGAAAGAAAAAAAAAAAACGATAAGAAAACAACAAAAAATACGTGATTATAACTGAACGAAGATGGAGAGAGAGAGAGAGAGTGTGTGTGTAGGTGTGTACGTTCTCTCATCTTCAATATCCCCCCATCCCCCCATCCCACAGTCCCCTCCAGCATCCGTCTCTCCAAATCTCTTCATCTTATCTCCCTCGCTTCGCCGCGCCTTCATAATTACCGTATCAAGCGATCTCCACTTGTTCCACCCTTCCCACCCTTTCCTTATATTTCCTCTCTCGCCGCCCCTTCCATCGCCTCGCCTTCTCCTCTGGCTCCCTCTCTCAAAAGCTTATATATAAACCTTTTCATAAACCTCCTCTCCTCTCCTCTTCCTCGTAACCTATACACCCACACGGCTCCCTTCCTCTTCCTTCCTCAATACTCCTCTTTCTCGTATCCCAGCCTCTCCGTTAAAAAGCCGATGCCGGGCTCTTCACCGCTCTCCATTCTATGTATAGACACCCTTATACACGCCGGGGTCTTATGTATATGCTATCAGAAACACGTACACCACCTCTACTAACCTACGCATCTGTCTACTTACCTACCGCCCAGCCTGGGAGGCACGCCTCCCGCTGGAAATTCATGTATACAGTCCTTTCAATATGTGTTGGTGTTATGTATGCTGTCAGACACTCATGTTTCTCCCCACTTACACACACACACTCTATCCCCCTCATCTCCTCAATCACCTGTACCTGCGTCCACGTCCTCTAACCACAGCTGTGAACGCGTGCATCCCTTTCCCTTCCCGCTCCCGGCCTGTGTTCGCTCATTTGGTTCACTCAGTTTTGTAATCCGAGAGTGGAATGCGTTTCATCAGCTGCAGAAGCACGGGAGGAATGCCGCCACCTGGGAGGAATGACTACTGATGCGTCCCTATAGTTTCCAATCTCCGTTCTTGCCTTCATTTGCGAAATTAAACAAATCATCGACTCCCTTCAGTTGGATATCAGCGACAGCAATTAGCAAGCAACGCCTGATTGGCTCCCCATGCGAACGTTTTGGTCCAGGTGGTGCCCGTGTGTCTGTCTTGCTGTTAGCTTGTCTGTTGGTCTAATAATACTCCTGTGCCCTGCCCTCTTTGGCCCTCCCGTCCTCCCTTCCCAATCCTTCCTGTTCTCCCTCACCTCTACCTCTTCCATGTCCGGTACTTCATACATTCATTATCCTGGTTTTCCCCTGCTGCCGCTGCCTATTTGCCCGCTCATAACTCGTCACCCCTTTTGTTTCGCCTCGCCTCTTCTTCCCTTCCTCTCACTAACTCCCCTCACAGAGTCTATACACCAGTTACTCATCGCCTGCACCCCTCACTAAGCACACTTCCCTTTCCTCCAAAGCATGCACTCAACGTCCTCTCGCTTTCGCTCTCTCTCTCCCTTCCGCCGCCCATCTCTCCGCCCCCATACCAGTCGGCACAACGCCCCACTTCCTTGCTTTTCACTCGCTGTCCATCCCCTCGCCGCCAACACCACCGCCACCATTACTATCATTATCTCCACACCTCACAGCCTTACGCCACCACCACCTCCTCCTCCTCTTGTCTTTATATCTGCTGCAGCGTTTTATTCTTTTCCTTTCCTTATTCTTAACTTGATATTCTTTGTGGCATCTTTTAATCGTTAGTCAGCTCAACACACTCATTTATCCTCCTCCTCCTTCTCTTTCTTCTTCTTCTTCTTTTTTTCTTCTTCTTCTTCACCCCTTCTTTAAAGCCTCTTTCTTCTCTTACTCGACATACCATTCTTTGCATCATTTAAATCGATATCAGCTCAACATCCCTACTATCTTCCCCCTCCTCTTTTGCCTACTTCAGCACCCACTAAAGTCCTCTTTCTCTCCCCTTCCATCTTCTTCAGCACCCACTAACGCCCTCTTTCTCTCCTCCTCTACCTTGTTCTTCAGCGCTCCCTAACGCTCTCTCTCTCTCTCCTTCTAGCCTGCACGGGTCAGCTGGAGCACGTGGACTACCTCACCAAGGGCCCGTGGGTGCAGATACAGCGGTTCGTGGTGCCGAAGTTTGTGGGTCGCGGCCTCAACGCCAGCCTCGAGTGCGACTACCAGGTGCTGCAGGACGCCCGCCTCTACTCCCTCAAATGGTACAAGGGCTCCTCGCAGTTCTACCAGTACATCCCGTCCAAGACCCCGACCCACGCCTCCTTCTCCGTCGAGGGCCTCAAGCAGCATCAGGTGGTGAGTGTTGTGAGTGGTTCTAGTAGGGAGAGAAGGTGGAATAGTAGTAGTAGTAGTAGTAGTAGTAGTAGGAGGAGGAGGAGGAGGAGGAGGAGGAGGAGGAGGAGGTGTAGGGTGGTGTCACTGTTTTGGTGGTGGCCGTAAAGTGATGATGGTAGGGGTCTGGGTATTAAGGTGTTGTGGTTTTGCTTTGTTGTTGTTTCTCTCTCTCTCTCTCTCTCTCTCTCTCTCTCTCTCTCTCTCTCTCTCTCTCTCTCTCTCTCTCTCTCTCTCTCTCTCTCTCTCTCTCTCTCTCTCTCTCTCTCTCTCTCTCTCTCTCTCTCTCTCTCTCTCTCTCTCTCTCTCTCTCTCTCTCTCTCTCTCTCTCTCTCTCTCTCTCTCTCTCTCTCTCTCTCTCTCTCTCTCTCTCTCTTTATTTAAAAACATGTTTAGTACATCAGTACATGGCAACATATTTTTTTCCTAAGCTAAACTTCCCCTGTCCGGTGGGGAGCTGTTCGAAAGCCTTTGCCGAGATTACATTTCTATTATATACAATTATTTACAAGTGTTCACAATTATTTACAAACGTTTACATTTACGCTTTTACGGTGGGTGTAGGTGTAGCCACCTGTGGGAAGCAACCTTCATCTGCTGAGTGGACAGTTGTGTCACGTCCACACCAGCAGTGAGGTTGTTCCACCATACCACCGCTGCGATGGAGAAGGCACGTTGGTGGGTGCTGGAGTGGGCCCTTGGCACTTCCAGGAAGGAGGCATTGCTCAGCACCGTTGTGCTGTGCTCAGGCCTCATCCAGGTAGCCCTCTGGTCTGTCAGGTGGGCACTAGGCCCAATTGTGCCTTGTGTAGCACCGTCAGGGCAGCGACTCTGCGGCGGTGCTCCAGGCTGTCCAGTTGGTTCGTGGCTGCTCCTGCCCGTCGCTCGTGTGGTTGTTGTTGTTGTCGTCGTCGCTGTGTATCCCACTGGTTCGTTCGGTGGTGCTGAGTGCCGCTGATGAGGCGTTCTGCCCTCCTCTGCACCTTGTCCAACAGGTTGAGGTAGCAACGTGTACTGGACATCCAGGTTAGCGGTGCATATTCCATCATTGGACGGACTTGTGCCTTAATTGTAAATGGTATTCAGGCCTTCAGCGTCAAGGAGATTCTTCATGCGGCGCAGAAGGGTCACTTTCTGGGAGGCTTTATGCGCCACCCTTTCAAGGTGACGGTCGAAACGCAGCTGAGAGTCCACCTCCACGCCTAGGATGTCCACGCTGGCCTCCAGAGGGATGGTGTCGTTCCCGAATCTCAGCCTGCCGCGGAGTTGCCTCGTGTCCTCCCGAGAGCGTGATATTACCATGGCCTGGGTTTTATCAGGGGCAGACCTGACTTGCCACCTCTTTCCCCAGTCCATTATGTCTGCCTACTGTCTGTTGACGGACTCTATCACGTCCTCTCTCTTGTATGTTCTGGAGAGGGTGCACTCGTCGGCGTAGGCGCTTGCTGCCGGGAAGGTTTGCAGGAGGTCGTTGAAGTATATGTTCCACAGGATAGGTCCAAGGACGGACCCCTGTGGAACGGAGGCCTCCACCGGGAAGCTGGTCGAGGTGCTTCGGTTGACTGCTACCACAGAGTTATAGACATAGAGGATTCCCTGAGCCTGGATTTAGAAGCAACTGGCGGCTATCTTAGGGTGACGGATGGCGAGACAGAGAGAAATTTAACATCACATAGTTATGTCTGCTACAAATTACCAGCGCCTCGGCGATCCTCTGTCAGACAGACTTGTTATTTTCTTGTCCATTCTTTATCCCCTGATTATTGAAACATTGCTACATGTCATATACCATCTGAATCGGAAAAAAATGTGCTGAATTTGAAACTGTAAACGAAAATCTAATACAACAAAAAGTACATGAATGAAGCAAAAACGGTGAACAAAAATGTTTATACACTACCATATTTTTTTCTCATTATTCTATTGTAGGTATACCTAAGTGCAATAAATTTGTAATCATGATATGCAGCAATGTCTCATCAACACGATGATCGGCTCAGTTTTCCAAAATATCATAATGCTGGCTAGCTAATATTGGTGAAGTGTAAACATGTGGAATCATTTAAAGGTCGCCAATCCGTCATCCTATGGCGGCCTACCACAGAGTTACAGGCAGGAGCAGTAGCTTCACCTCTCACCGTGGCGAGAGATTGGAGTTGAACCCTCTAGTCTATAACTCTGTGACTGCTACGCGGAGGCTCCTACCTGACAGGTAGTTAGAGAGCAGGCGCAGCAGGTCCCCCGTGATGCCTAGTTGCTGCAGCTTCGCCGTCAGACCGCGGTGCCACACGGAGTCGAACGCACCAGCTATGTCCAGGGCAATCGCGAGAGAGGAGTGGCCGTCATCAAGGGCGTCATGCCAAGACTTTGAGAGGAGGAGGAGGAGGTCGGAGGTGGAGCGGCCCATCCGAAACCAAAGTGCTTCGGTGACTGCAGGTGGTTCTCCTCGAGGATAGATGTCAGTTGCTCCCCGATGATCCTCTCAAATATTTTGTTGATGATTGGGAGGAGTGATATTGGCCTAGATTTTTTCTTGTGTACAGGTGTGACTCTGACCTCCTTCCACTGTGCAGGCCACACCCCGGGCTGCAGGCATCGCCGGAAGATCTGGGCGAGGGGGCTTGTGGGCTCATCGGACCATCGCTTCAATAGATGTGGACTCACTCTCTCAGGGCCTGGCGCCTTCCTGGTGTTGACGCCCCTCGGATGTCTCCTGACAGCGTCCTCAGAGACTAGCACACTTTCTAGTCTTGAGGCGATGAGTTGGGGGAGGGTGGAAGGCTGCCTGTCTGGGTCCTGGGTTGTCATCTTTTGACTGAAATGACAGGCTAGGAGGTCAGCCTTTTCCCGGCTGGTGATGGCCAGTTCTCCGTCAGATTTCCTCAGGGGCGAGATACGCTCCTGGGGGGTAAGGCCTTGCTGCTCCTTCACCAGCCCCCACCACTTTCGAGTTGGTTTGGTTAGAGGACAGCTTTCTCCTCATGTCGGCGTCCCGGCTTGCTTTTGCCCACTTTGCCAACCTCGTCATATTTTTGTTAGCTCTTCTGTGTACGGCCTTATTTTCCTGTGTGGAGTGTCTTTTGTATCGTGTCCAGGCCTTGTGTTTCCTTTCGGCTGCAACACAGCACCTGTACCCGAACCAGGGCTGGTCTTTTGGGCTGGTTGAGTAAGTGCGGTGGGGGACGTGTTGCTGCTTGACGGCGCTGAGGACAGTGGTGAGGGCGGAGACGTCATGCTGTGGGTTACCGCTAAGGACTGTGCCAGTGCCTGCCTTGCAGCCGTCCAGTCCGCGTGATTCCATAGCCAGATAACTCGCTGGAGTTCCTCTTCACTCGCTGGGGCCAGGCTGGTGGTGGTGGGAGCGGCGTTGTGGTCGGAGCTGTCCACACGGTCTAGTGGGCAGCACAGCACAGTCACTTGGCAGGTCTGTGAGCACAGGGTCCAGGGAGCCTCCACGCTGATGTGTCGGGAAGTCGACATGGCTATGCAATCCATGCACCGCTATGAGCTCGGCGAAGGCCCTCGTCATCAGGTGTTGATTTAGGCGGCCACAACCATCGCGTACAGACAGCTGTGTGCAGCCATAATGTCATCCAGGTGCTCTCTGAGGTAGATAAGAGGGGCGCTGCCTTGCCACTGTGGCTGGTACATGGCGCGGAGTAGCAGAGCGCTCCTCCTGGACTCACAACATGGTTTCCGTAACAACAGATCTTGTTTGTCGAATCTATTAACGTTCTATAACGAGCTTTTTGCAGTCTATGATGTTTCTAAATCACTTGATGTTATTTATTTGGACTTCCAGAAGCCGTTTGATAAAGTTCCACACTACAAGTTGCTCTATAAAATCAAGGAAATAGGCGTCGGGGGTAAGGTAAGCGTCTCGCTCCATTGAACCGCATTATAACGTATAAGCCTACTACTTCTCAGTATGGAAAAAAAGGCAGTTCCACTTTACTTAGCTTTAATAACTTCTTTGTTCCAGAATTAGATTTTTTTTTATATATATATTCTTTTTTTTTTTTAAAAAAAAGGGGGTACGCATTTTTTTGTAAATAAAAAAAATACTTGAAATTCTTAATCTTAAATTTCAGAACAAGGAAGTGTTAGGGAAATGGCTGAATAAGAAGTGTTAGGGAAATTGCGCACTGTGGAAAAGAAATAAATTTGTGATTAAATTAAAAAAAAAACCAAAGTAGATTCTTGAGAAATTAGCGTTAAAAAGAACTTTTACATATTACCCCACATATCATAACGTATTAGACTTATCTGGATAAAATTTGGTTGGTGTCATCTTTGTCATGTGGTCCTCTAACTCTGAGAAAATGGTTGTTGTAGCTGTAGTATCGTAGAAGTATGGTACTGATATGTTTTAGGCCTTTAGCGGTAATAATTTACCTTACCTATGGGTCGGGAACATAAGTCTCATCATGTGGAAGTTTTGTTTTGCCAGAGGTAGGCCCCTTCCTCACACTCCACCTAAATTCCTAGCCGGTATTTAGAACCTTCCTGTGGCATAGTCTGCTACTGAAGCTTTCTTTACCCGCCCCGATGGTATTTCAGGCGCCTGGCTATGCGTTTGCCATTGCTGTCTCTCAAGTCTCTATAATAATTTTCACGGGTAAATTTTTTAATCTCCAACATAGCTCTGGATGTCATAATAAGCACTCCTTGTCATGGACTTGGTGGTGATGGTGGTTGCTGCCATAGAGTACCAATTATATCCACCACCTGTTTGCAAAGAATTGGCAAGTTTGACATTATTTTCAGAAAAAAAATGCCATCTCTGACTGTCTTCGAAGAGCAGGAGAACACTTCATAGTGGCATATTTTACACTTTACATGCAATCAAATGTCTGCTTCCTTGAATATGATGCTATGATGGATATGATGATATGATGGCTAAGCCAGCTGGGCATGCTACACTGACAGCCTCAAACCGCTCCTCCAGTACACATTTATCAATAATGCAATTTTCTGTACTTACAACAAATGTTTTTTCACTGCAGTAATGATGTAACACCTCAATTCGTCTACCCAGGGGTGATTTACTGCTGGTGGTGGCTGGCTGGGTGGGGGAGTGGCTTGCCCATCTCACCTGACTCTCACTGTGGCAGTCTTCTGTTCCTCTCTCTTCCTCTTCCTGGGCTCTCTAACCTCTGCTAACCTTTCAGGGCTCTTCTTGAGTGTTTCAGACTTACGTGGCATATCGAGAAACGGTGCAAAACACGTCAGATTACGAGCCACGAGCGCTCACAACACACGTAAACAAAACACTGCTTCTTCTTCTTCCCAGGAAAAAAATCTACGTTTTCTCAGAACAAGCTTGATTAAAAGTTTCACACTACAAGTGCTTCAAAAAATCAAGGAAATAGGCATCGGGGGTAAGCTTCACGAATGGATCAAACACTGGCTAAGCAATGGAAAGCAAAGAGTTGTAATAAATGGAGTGACATCTGAGTGGATGCCAGTCACTAGTGGTGTCCCCCTGGGGGGTCCCTCCTGGGACCCGTTCTCTTCGTCATTTACATCAACGACATTGACCTTGGTCTCAATAATTTCATTACGAATGCCTTTTACCATAAGAGAAAATAGCTAGGTTTTATGTCGCTTGATAGAAATGTATATGTTGAGAGAGAGAGAGAGAGAGAGTGAGTCATCCCCACTTCCGCACTGTACTCACGGTCTGTTGGGGTCCAGCACGCAGTAGGCCGCCGTCACCAGGAAGCGGTCACTGACGGGCACAGCGCCGCAGCTCGAGTAGGGCGCTGCGGGGGTCGAAGTGGAAGGACATGGGCATTGCGTGTATAAGAAGAGTTCGTGTGCTCGTTTGTCAGGTTTTAGGAAACTGTGGATTATTTTTTCAGTCTGGTATCGATTGATGTTAGTTTTCAGATACCTTTCTTTCGGATTATCATTTTTTTCAGTCTGGTATGGATATTAATGCTCATTAGGTATAGTAGCAGTCTTAGGTTTGTTATTTTTTTTTCAGCCTGGTATGGATATTAATGTAGCGCTCTCATGTTTATTAGTTTTTGAGAGTTTTTTTATATTTTATTTATCCTCAGTCTGGTTTGGTATTTATGTTTTTTAGATATGTTTGCGTTCTTAAATTTGTTAGTTTTTAGGTAACTTTTCTGTATTCTTTTTTTATTTATTTTCAGTCGTACGGTATTTTATTTTTTCAACTGAATTCTAACTTATTTCGGTATTTATATGTGCCACAGCTGCTGCGCGGTGCTTTTGTTACACTGATTAGTAGAACTGTAATGATGTGAGGTCAATGAAGTTATCCATCTATTTATATATGTAACAAAGAAAAGTTTGACAAAATAATACATCAGACACAATTAGCGCCGAGGTGAACTTGGGGCCCCAAATGGAAAATTTATAAAAAAAAAATGTGTACGATAATCAATGGGAAATGTGAAAAAAATATATAACTTATCAAAAATATGACTTCTTTAAGATATATTTAGTTAATCAGGTAGAAGAGCTCGATTTAGCAAATAACATTAATAAAGAAGGGAGACTAACTTTATATTTAAACTTCATCGATTCTTACCTAGCGAGGTCCTCGGTGGCGGGAAACTCTGGACTTTGTTAGTAATGTTTGAAATCAAAGACACGTTTACGATGCATACCAAGGATTTGAGTGTGCCCACGCGCGTTGTGTGTGTGTGTATGTGTGTATGTGTGTGTGTGTGTGTGTGTGTGTGTGTGTGTGTGTGTGTGTGTGTGTGTGTGTGTGTGTACCCCTGATGAAGTACATATATGCGGGGACGAAGGGGAGCTGCAAGCCCATCCAAAACCCTCCCTTGTCCTCACTTTCGATAATTTCTTTGTCTCTGTGTTAAGTGGTGTTAGTTACTGTGTTGATAATTTTGATGATGATGTTGGTGTTGATGGTGCTAGTGTAATTGGTGTTGACAGTTGTGGCGGTAGTGGTAAATGGTGTCGGTGGCGTTTTATTTTACAGCAAAGGAGACAGTACAAGGAAAAACAAAATAGAAAAGTAAACCCGTAGCACATCGCCCCCACAACGAAAAAGACAGAAAAGGCTGCAACAGCATTATCAGTAAGTTGCTGAGGTGATTTTATATTCCACTCGTTAAACAATATGTCAGTGGAATGAGGAAATGCAGATGAAGGAAGGCTGTTCAAGTGTTTACGGGCGAATTACATTAATGAGTCAGCATCCCACCCAGATAATTAAGCCAAGGTCAGCATCCCACCCTGACAATTAAGACAAGGTCAGCATCCCACCCTGACAATTAAGCCAAGGTCAGCATCCCACCCTGACAATTAAGCCAAGGTCAGCATCCCACCCAGAAAACTAAACCAAGGTCAGCATCCCACCCAGAAAACTAAGCCAAGGTCTGCATCCCACCCAGACAATTAAGCCAGGGTCAGCATCCCACCCTGAAAATTATGCCAAGGTCAGCATCCCACCCTGACAATTAAGCCAAGGTCAGCATCCCACCCTGATAATTAAGCTAGGGTCAGCATCCCACCCTGACAATTAAGCCAAGGTCAGCATCCCACCCTGACAATTAAGCCAAGGTCTGCGTTCCACCCAGACAATTAAGCCAAGGTCAACATCCCAGCCTGACATCTAAGCCAGGGTCAGAATCTCACTCTGACAATTAAGCCAAGGTCAGCATCCTACCCTGACAATTAAGCCAGAGTCAGCATCACACTCAGACAGTTAAGCCAGGGTCAGCATCCCACCCAGGCAGTTCAGTCAGGGACAGCATCCCACCCAGACAATTAAGGCAAGGTCAGCATCCCACCCAAACAATTAAGCCAGGGTCTGCATCCAACCCAGACAATTAAGCCAGGATCAGCATCCCACCCAAACAATTAAGCCAGGGTCAGCATCCCGCCCAGACAATTAAGCCAAGTGCAGCATCCCACCCAGACAATTAAGCCAAGGTCAGCATCCCACCCAGACAATTAAGCCAGGGTCAGCATCCCACTCAGACAATTAGGCCAGGGTCAGCATCCCACCCAGGCAGTTAAGCCAGGGTCAGCATCCCACCCAGGCAGTTAAACCATTGTTGCCAGCCCACCCAGGCAATTAAGCCAAGGTCAGCATCCCACCAGGCAGTTAAGCCAAGGTTAGCATTCCACCCAGGCAGTTAAGCCAGGGTCAGCATCCCACCCAGGCAGTTAAGCCAAGGTCAGCATCCCACCAGGCAGTTAAGCCAGGGTCAGCATCCCACCCAGGTAGTTAAGCCAGGGTCACCATCCCACCCAGGCAGTTAAGCCAGGGTCACCATCCCACCCAGGCAATTTAGCCAGGGTCAGCATCCAACCCAGGCAGTTAAACCAAGGTCGGTATCCCACCAGCAGTTAAGCCAGGGTCAGCATCCGACCAAGGCAGTTAAGCCAAGGTCAGCATCCCACCAGGCAGTAAAGCCAGTGTCAGCATCCCACCCAAGCAGTTAAACCAGGGTCAGCATCCCACCCAGGCAGTTAAGCCAAGGTCAGCTTTCCACCCAGGCAGTTAAGCCAAGGTCAGCATCCCACCCAGGCGATTAAGCCAAGGTCAGGATCCCACCCAGGCAGTTAAGCCAGGGTCAGCATCCCACCCAGGCAGTTAAGCCAAGGTGAGCACCCCACCCAGGCAGCTAAGCCAGGGTCAGCATCCCACCCAGGCAATTAAGCCAGGGTCATCATCCCACCAAGACAAATAAGCCAGGGTCAGCATCCCACCCAGGCAATTAAGCCAGGGTCATTATCCCACCCAGACAAATAAGCCAGGGTCAGCATCCCACCCAGACAATTAAGTCAAGGGCAGCATCCCACCCAGACAATTAAGCCAGGGTCAGCATCCCACCTAGACAATTAAGCCAGGGCCAGCATCCCACTCAGAGAATTAGGCCAGGGTCAGCATCCCACCCAGGCAGTTAAGCCAGGGTCAGCATCCCACCCAGGCAGTTAAGCCAGGGTCACCATCCCACCTAGGCAATTAAGCCAGGGTCAGTATCCCACCCAGGCAGTTAAACCAAGGTCAGCATCCCACCAGGCAGTTAACCCAGGGTCAGCATCCCACCCAGGCAGTTAAGCCAAGGTCAGCATCCCACCAGGCAGTTAAGCCAGGGTCAGCATCCCACTCAGGCAGTTAAGCCAGGGTCAGCATCCCACCCAGGCAGTTAAGCCAAGGTCGGCATCCCACCCAGGCAGTTAAGCCAGGGTCAGCATCCTACCCAGGCAATAAAGCCAAGGTCAACATCCCACCCAGGCAGTTAAGCCAGGGTCAGCATCCTACACAGGCAATAAAGCCAAGGACAGCATCCCACCCAGGCAGTTAAGCCATTGTCAGCATCCCACCCAGGCAGTTAAGCCGAGGTCAGCATCCCACCCAGGCAGTTAAGCCAGGGTCTGCATCCCACCCAGGCAATTAAGCCAAGGTCAGCATCCCACTCAGGCAGTTAAGCCAGGGTCAGCATCACACCCAGGCAATTAAGCCAAGGTCAGCATCCCTCTCAGGCAATTAAGCCAGGGTCAGCATCCCACCCAGGCAATTAAGCCAAGGTCAGCATCCCATCCAGGCAATTAAGCCAAGGTCAGCATCGCACCCAGGCAATTAAGCCACTAAGCCAGGGTTTTCATCCCTTCCCATTATTTTTATTTTTCATACCCTTCCGTTTTTGGGGCCTTCCCCCGTCTCACACACACACACACACACACACACACACACACACACACACACACACACACTCATTCACACACTCTCACAGTCATATTGTTTGTGAAACGTTTTTTTTCTCCATTTTACAAGATTTTCTTTAAGCTCCTGACGACTGTTTTAAGGGAATACTTGCTCCTTTTTCAACGTTAAACTTAAATCCTTATTTAAATTAAAGTTAAACTGAACTGAAACTAAACCAACGTTGTTAAACCTTGCACATTTTTTTTCTTTTTCGTGTTTTTTTGCTGTTTTTTTTTCTTACTCTTTTACTTTCATTTTTTCAAGGCCATAGCGCTGTTAGGCTTAACAGTGGCTGAACTGCCAGGGTGGGATGCTGACCCTGGCTTAACTGCCTGGTGGGATGCTGACCTTGGTTTAGCTGCCAGGGTCAGCATCCCACCCAGGCAAATAACCCAGGGTCAGCGTCCCTCCCAGGTAGTTAAGCCAGGGTCAGCACCCCACCCAGGCAGTTAAGCCAAGGTCAGCATCCCACCAGGCAGTTAAGCCAGGGTCAGCATCCCACCCAGGCAATTAAGCCAGGGTCAGCATCCCACCCAGGCAGTTAGGCCAGGGTCAGCATCCCACCAGGCAGTTAAGTCAGGGTCAGCATCCCACCCAGGCAGTTAAGCCAGGGTCAGCATCTAACCCAGGCAGTTAAGCCAGGGTCAGCATCCCACCCAGGCAATTAAGCCAAGGTCAGCATCCCACCAGGCAGTTAAGCCAGGGTCAGCATCCCACCCAGGCAATTAAGCCAAGGTCAGCATCCCACCAGGCAGTTAAGCCAGGGTCAGCATCCCACTCAGGCAATTAAGCCAGGATCAGCATCCCACCCAGGCAGTTTGGCCAGGGTAAGCATCCCACCAGGCAGTTAAGCCAGGGTCAGCATCCTACCCAGGCAGTTAAGCTAGGGTCAGCATCCCACCCAGGAAGTTAACCCAGGGTCAGCATCCCACCCAGGCAGTTAAGTCAGGGCTAGCATCCCACCCAGGCAATTAAGCCAAGGTCAGCATCCCATCCAGGCAGTTAAGCCAGGGTCAGCATCCCACCCAAGCAGTTAAGCCAGGGTCAGTATCCCATCCAGACAGTTAAGCCTAGGTCAGCATCCCACCCAGGCAGTTAAGCCAGGGTCAGCATCCCACCCAGACAAATAAGCCAGGGTCAGCATCCCACCCAGACAGTAAAGCCAAGGGCAGCATCCCACCCAGACAATTAATCAGGGTCAGCATCCCAACCAGGCAGTTAAGCCAGGGTCAGCATCCCACCCAGGCAGCTAAGCCAGGGCCAGCATCCCACTCAGACAATTAGGCCAGTGTCAGCATCCCACCCAGGCAGTTAAGGCAGGGCCAGCATCCCACCCAGGCAGTTAAGCCAGGGTCACCATCCCTCCTAGGCAATTAAGCCAGGGTCAGCATCCCACCCAGGTAGTTAAGCCAAGGTTAGCATCCCATCAGGCAGTTAAGCCAGGGTCTGCATCCCACCCAGGCAGTTAAGCCAAGGTCAGCATCCCACCAGGCAGTTAAGCCAGGGTCAGCATCCCACCCAGGCAGTAAAGCCAAGGTCAGCATCCCACCCAGGCAATTAAGCCAGGGTCAGCATCCCACATAGGCAATTAAGCCAAGGTCAGCATCCCTCCCAGGCAGTTAAGCCAGGGTCAGCATCCCACCCAGGCAATTAAGCCAAGGTGTAGCTAAATGGAATCCGGACCACTAAGCCAGGATTTTCATCCCTTCCCATTATTATTATTATTTTTTTTTCATACCCTTCCGTTTTTTGGGGTCTTCCCCCTTCTCACACACACACACACACACACACACACACACACACACTCTCACAGTCATATTGTTTGTGCAGTTGGCAACGTTTTTTTCTGCATTTTGCAAGATTTTCTTTAAGCGCCGGACGACTGTTTTAAGGGAATCCTTGCTCCTTTTTCAACGTTAAACTTAAATCCTTATTTAAATTAAAGTTAAACTGAACAGAAACTTAACTAAGTTGTAAAACCTTGCACCCTTTTTTTTTGGTTTTCTTTTTTTTTTTTTGCTGTTTTTTTTATTACTTTTTTTACTTTCTTTTTTTCAAGGCCATAGCGCTGTTAGGCTTCCTCGACTGCTCCGGTGGTCCGGCCAGCCTCTCAGTGTATCTTGATGGGCCGTATGGTCGGCCCTGCTTGTCGGTGGCGGACATATTTCATAATCGGATAACGGGTTTGAGGCGTCCCCGCTGCGGGAGGGCGCCGGGCAGGGTGGGTGAGGTGCTTAGTGTATCGTTTTGGCACTCTTTGCTTCTGGCGCCGACTGCTCCTCCCCTTCCCTTGCTCGTTTCACCCTCGGTAGAATAGGCCTAACAAACCGCCCCTGCGGCCAGTCGTCAAACCCGGCCTCTCTAAACATCCTTTCCTCCTGTTTCTTGATCCTCTCAGCATCCTGCCTCACCGTCTCTTGGGCCGCGAGATACTGCGCCCTGACCTCCGCCATGTTCTCCCCCGGTCTTTCTCCCAGCCAGCTGGCTCGCAGTTCAAGATACTGCTCCCACTTCTGCTCTTCACGTCTCCGTTTGGCCTCCTTTCTGTCCTCTGCTCTCTCCCTCGCCCGCCTCTTTTTCTCCTCCTCCTCTTGCTGTCGCAGCAGGCGGTTCCGGTGTTCAACATACCTCTTCCACTCCTCCTGCTGACGGATCCGTTCCTGTTCCCGCCTCTCCCTCTCCTGCTCGTACAGCATCTGTCTGTACTCCCTCTCCTGCTCCATCCTCTCCTCCTCCTCCTCCACCCAGCGACACTCCTCCGTCTCCTCCCTCTCCTTGCGGCGGCGATGTCTCCAGTACTTTCGGTCGGCTCGCCGTTTTTCCCACTCAAATTCTGCCTCCGCGCTCCCCTTGAGGTGCTTCTTGGGCTCCTTCTTTTGCTTTTTTCTCTCTCTCGGCGGGGCCTCGCTCTGACCCCCTTCCTTCCCGAAGCACTTGGTGCATCCTGGCCTCCCGCAGCCCCCTTTCTTCGGCGACTTTTTTTCTTTCCGAGGGGCCTCCTGCCCGTCCTCGGCCCGCTGAGCATTCCTCCTGAAGCACTTGGTACACCCTGGCTTCCCGCAGCCCCCCTTCTTGCGCGACTCCCGCGGCAGGCCCCTCTCCTCCCGCTCCTTCAGTACCGTGAAGGCAGACTGTAGCGCCTGGAACTGCTTGGTGGCAGCCTTAATATTGTCCGGGTTTTTGTCGGGGTGAAGCCGCAGGGCCGCCTTGAGGTAGGCCTTCGTCACCTCGGCGAATGGTGCGTCCTCGGCCACGCCAAGGAAGCGGTAGATGCTGCGTTGGGGGCAGGCCATCGGGGCTCTGGTGCTATCATAAGGGCGCCGATTCAACACGTTACCTCGGTTTTACATTGGCGGATTTAGGTAGCCTGGAGTTGACATTGCACCCCCCCGAGTCTAGAGCTAGTGGCACCCAAGATCTTGGTGGCACCAGGGTTAAGGTAACCCTGGGTGGTACCTGCTGTTGAACTCTGACGACTTCACGCGCCTCACTCCCCCCTGTTTCCTGACACTGTCGCTTGATATTAAGAAAACTGCGGCCACCATTGTCTTCCGCAGAAACTTCTGCATCATATTGCCGTGAATCTGCAACAGTAATGTGAAAATAAGGATGCATATAATTATCTTCTCGCGCATGTTTTTGAGATCCATGAAAGAACATGGTTTTCTTCCCTCTAAAGCGGCGTCCACACAATGTGTGGCTTGTTATAATTCCCCTGCCATTCCTCTGCTTCCCCTGGCACCCCCCACCCCCCACTTCCGCCCCCTGTCATTTATTAGCTTCCCTTCCCTTGCCGTCCACACCTTACACACTTCCTACCCCTGCCATTCCTCTGCTTCCCTTCCCTTCCCCTGGCAACCCCCACCCTCCCCACTTCCGCCCTCTGTCGTTCCTTTGTTTCCCTTCCCTTGCCGTCCACACCTTACCCCCTTCCTACCCCCTGCCATTCCTCTGTGTCCCTTCCCCTCGCCACCCCGTCTCTGCCTTCCTTCCCCTTGCCATTCCTTTGCCTCCCTTCTTTCTTTCCCCTGCCGCGCCCTCCCTGGCCTCCTTTCTCTCCTCTTCCATTCCGCCCCCCTGCCACTCCTCTGCTTCCATTCCTTAACCCTACCTCACCAACCCTGTCTCACTTCCTCCCCCTGCCATTCCTCTGCTCCGCTTTCCTTGCCTTCCTTCCACCCCATTCCATTCTTCTGTTTAATTTTTCCTGCCGCACACCTTTTTAGGGTAGGTATGAGGGGGCCTAAGATGGCAATACTTAGTGGGAACAAAATGTAATAATAATGATAGCAATCGCAGGGTCTCTCTCTCTCTCTCTCTCTCTCTCTCTCTCTCTCTCTCTCTCTCTCTCTCTCTCTCTCTCTCTCTCTCTCTCTCTCTCTCTCTCTCTCTCTCTCTCTCTCTCTCTCTCTCTCTCTCTCTCTCTCTCTCTCTCTCTCTCTCTCTCTCTCTCTCTCTCTCTCTCTCTCTCTCTCTCTCTCTCTCTCTCTCTCTCTCTCTCTCTCTCTCTCTCTCTCTCTCTCTCTCTCTCTCTCTCTCTCTCTCTCTCTCTCTCTCTCTCTCTCTCTCTCTCTCTCTCTCTCTCTCTCTCTCTCTCTCTCAGCAATTAGATACCTGAGCTGTTGCTCTCACCACACACACACACACACACACACACACACACACACACACACACACACACACACACACACACACACACACACACACACACACACACACACACACACACACACACACACACACACACACACACACACACATTATAAAAAAAACTATGACAGAGGAACCGAGTGAACAGGAAATGAGAGGAAACAGATATAGATATCTAATGGAGAGAGAGAGAGAGACACAGCAGAACAGAACAGAACAGAACAGAACAGGTATTCCTCTCCTTCATGCCCTTCCATTCCACCCTTTATAGTAATTGGTGAAGGGAATTGAATACCTTTCCTCCCTTCCTCCCTTCGGAAACCCCACCTTTCACGTCCTCTCTCTCTCCCTCTCTATCTCTTCCCCCCCAATTAATATCTGGCTCTGGTTAAAGTTAGGCAGCCTCGTCTGTAGGTTTGGTTATGTTACGGCTACTCTCTTAAGGGAACGAGGGCCAATCTTTCTACTTTCAGACTTTCCGTAATGAGTGTAGGGTTTGGGTTTCGGAGTTTAGCGTAGTGAAGTAATTATGAATACACCTAACGGGAACATTTTTTTTTTCCTGTCGCACAGAAGTTACAAATAAGAAGACGGGCAGTTCATTTTGTCTCCGAGTACTTAGGAAATTATTAACATCGATGTATTTTTTTCAGTAGTTTGTTAGGAGATAGACAGCTTAGAAAATTAATGTATTGGATATCTTTAACTTTTTTATTTTAGTCTGAGGTTAAATTTCATGTCATCTTATTCTTCTAGTTTTATGTTCCTTATGGTGTCATGTAATTTGGATTGTTATTTATCAGTTCTTTCAAGTTTTTTTTCTCTTTTATCTTTCCTCTTTCACTCTCTCCTCGTTTCCCTTGATCACTGTATTACGTAACGATGGGTGGTTCTTTACCGTGAAGCAATTACAGGCAAATTGAGTGAGGCGGGGAAGGCATGAAGGAAAGAGGAAGGAGGTTAACACGGTGCGGCGGTGGTGTGATCAGTTGGAAGCGATGAAAGAAAAGGTTAGGAGATGAGAAAGGTAAGGAAGACGCGGAAATAAAAACACGGCAAGGAAATGAGAAAATGAAAGTGGTAAAGGTGGGAATTAGAGGCAAATTGAGTGTGGCAGCAAAGAAATGTAGGAAAAGGGGAGGGGATAAAGTGGATGCTGTGATGGTGTGGTTAGTTTGAAGCGATAAAAGAAAAGGCTAGGAGATGAGAAAGGTAAGGAAGACGCGGAAATAAAAACACGGCAAGGAAATGAGAAAATGAAAGTGGTAAAGGTGGGAATTAGAGGCAAATTGAGTGTGGCAGTGAAGGAATGAAGGAAAAAGGGAGGGGAGAAAGAGGATGCTGTGGTGGTGTGGTTAGTTGGAAGCGGTGAAAGGTAAGGAGACGCGAAAGGTAAAGATGTGGAAGTGCAAACATGGCAAGGAAATGAGAAAATGGAAGTGGTGAAGACGGGGATAAAGGAATGCAGGTGTGTGGAGCAGTGCGTGAAATATCTCGCAATAAAGGAAATAGCAAGTAATATTTTTCAATGTTTTTGCATAGTGATTTTTTTTTTTTTTTTTGGGGGGGTGATGGTTCAACTGTTGAAAATATGATTGTGATGAGATGGATTTTTTTTATACGCTAACGCATAAACACACACACACACACACACACGGGACCAATAGCGAAAAATCCACGGCAATTTACAGAAACAGAAGTGAACAAATTGGAACAAGAGGATTTTGCTGTAAATAAGTGGGGCTACGAAGTGCCATGTATACACACACGCATTCTCTCTCTCTCTCTCTCTCTCTCTCTCTCTCTCTCTCTCTCTCTCTCTCTCTCTCTCTCTCTCTCTCTCTCTCTCTCTCTCTCTCTCTCTCTCTCTCTCTCTCTCTCTCTCTCTCTCTCTCTCTCTCTCTCTCTCTCTCTCTCTCTCTCTCTCTCTCTCTCTCTCTCTCTCTCTCTCTCTCTCTCTCTCTCTCTCTCTCTCTCTCTCTCTCTCTCTCTCTCTCTCTCTCTCTCTCTCTCTCTCTCTCTCTCTCTCTCTCTCTCTCTCTCTCTCTCTCTCTCTCTCTCTCTCTCTCTCTCTCTCTCTCTCTCTCTCTCTCTCTCTCTCTCTCTCTCTCTCTCTCACAGGCGCAGATGTATATATAGTCATACGGAAAATGGGACTGAACAATTAAAATGAAATGTGTAAGGAAGAAACTCGACACTGACATTTATTTTATTCATTTTCATCCCCATACGTGGAAGTCTTGCGCACACACACACACACACACACACACACACACACACACACACACACACACACACACACACACACACACACACACACACACACACACACACACACACACACACTCACTCACTCACTCACTCACACACACACACACACACACACACACACACACACACACACACACACACACACACACACACACACACACACACACACACACACACACACACACACACACACACACACTTTAACTCCTGACACACTAACATACTCACACAAGAGTGAGTGTGTCGTCTCTCTCTCTCTCTCTCTCTCTCTCTCTCTCTCTCTCTCTCTCTCTCTCTCTCTCTCTCTCTCTCTCTCTCTCTCTCTCTCTCTCTCTCTCTCTCTCTCTCTCTCTCTCTCTCTCTCTCTCTCCTCCCCCTTCGTTTCATTCACCACATCGACGCGAGAGTGAAGTGGTGAACCATAAAGCTGGAAGTCCTATGTTGTGGCCATTAAATCGTGAACCATCGCATGCCTTTATCATGAGAGAGAGAGAGAGAGAGAGAAGACTCTATTTCTGCCTGACTGTGTTGGGGATAGACAAAAGTAACCTCCCCCCCCCCAACACACACACAGAGGGCATGAATCACCCCCTTCCTCCCCCCTTAACCCCTCTGCCGGATGGATAGCGCTGTGATGCCACCAAAACACCGGCTCTACATGACGTTTGTGGCTGTGATGAGGGAGGAGAGGAGAGGGGGAGGAGGATTTATGTGAATTGATGTGGATTTCAGTCCATTTTGAACTTGCCAACATTGCGTCCAGTCCACAGCCACAAGTTGAAAAAGGCTTGTGACGGTGTTGTTGTTGTTGTTGTTGCTGGTGGGGGTGGGTGTGCTGGTGGTGGTGATGAAGAAGGAGAAAGAGAATGAGTAAATTGATGTTATGTCGAATTTTTTTTATTTATGTCTGATTTCAAGGGTTTATTTTTTACTTGATGCCAAAAAGAAAAACCGCTTACCAACCAGACGATCAAACTTACAGTACCCTATAAGCTGTCTTACTACTAATTGGGGGTATACAAGAAGTAATAGCCATCTCTAAAACACAATACCATTATAGAGGTATTAGAATATGGTCTTGGCTCATTGTATTGGTAGTGGTTGTGACAGTGGTGATGGTGGTAGTGGTGGCGGATGTTGTTTTTTGTTGTTATCGTTGACGTTGGTGGTTGTGGAGGTGGTATTTGTTGTCATCGTTGTTGTTATCGTTGTTGTTATCGTTGTTGTTATTGTTGTCCATAGTAGTGGTGGTGGTGGTGATTGCGATACATATAAACGGTATGGTAATGCGGCAGAAGTGACATAATGGGCTGTGTACGCTGGGCCGTTACTGTTAATGGTCGGGGACGTGGTAGCAATAGCAATGGAAGGGGAAGGGTGCTGCGGTCATGCCAGGAACGCAGTGTGCTGAAGAGTAGGAGGAGGAAGTTCCCTGTGGTAGTGATTGGTGAAAAGGAACGCGGTGTGGTGAAAAGGAGGAGGAGGAGGAAGAGGAAAAAGAAGAGGAAGTCTCGTGTGGTAGTTATAGTTGAAGAGAAATGCGATGTGGTGAAGAGGAAGACGAGGAAGTGGAAGAAGAGGAGGAGAAATTCGCCTGTGGTTGTTATTGGTGAAAAGGAACACGATGTGGTGAAGAGGAAGACAAAGAAGTGGAAGAAGAGGAGGAGGAAGTTGCCTGTGGTAGTTATTGGTGAAAAGGAACGCGATGTGGTGAAGAGGAAGACAAAGAAGTGGAAGAAGAGGAGGAATTTGCCTGTGATTATGATTGGTGAATGATTTAGGCTGGAGGGCGTGAAAGGGGTGATGATGGGAGGGAAAAAAAACATTGTGGAAAAAAAGCGTGAAAACTCCTGCTCCTCCACCTCAAAAAGTACAGTGGTAGAGAAGTTCAAAAGGTTACTCATAAACAGCTCCCATACACCAAGTTTTTTTTAATTATATTCCTAGTAATTCAATTATAATGCTGACTTGTTTTCTTCATCATTGAACAGAAGAAGAACAGTGGGTTTCGATTGTAAAGAAAATATAAAAAAAAAGCATAGGTGATAAACGAATAAAGTAGTATATAATGAAACATAGAAAAGGTAGTAATTCGAGATGAAGTCAGAGATGAGGTTAAGTCAATTATATCGCTTTTTACTCCATGCTTTTTTTTCTTTGAGAGAGAGAGAGAGAGACGAGACGAGACAGAGAGAGAGAGAGACGACTGTAAGTAAGGATGGTTCAAAAGGTAGAAAAAAAGTGTACTCTGTAAGATAGGAGGATTTAGGTCATTTGGGTAATGGTTTAGAAGATGGAGTATGTATGTATGTATGTATGTATGTATGTATGAATGTATGCTGGTGTGAGAGCGATATGAAGGTGTCATTCAGTGTGGTGTATGTGTGTGTGTGTGTGTGTGTGTGTGTGTGTGTGTGTGTGTGTGTGTGTGTGTGTGTGCTAGTACAAAAAATATAACTGGAGATATCACCCATTAACAGAGAGAGAGAGAGAGAGAGAGAGAGAGAGAGAGAGAGAGAGAGAGCTGCTGCTACCTGTTGCCATCCCTTAATTGAGGCTTATAAAAGTTGAGTTCGGATAGTCTCTTCTCCTTCCCCCCCATTCTCTCTCTCTCTCTCTCTCTCTCTCTCTCTCTCTCTCTCTCTCTCTCTCTCTCTCTCTCTCTCTCTCTCTCTCTCTCTCTCTCTCTCTCTCTCTCTCTCTCTCTCTCTCTCTCTCTCTCTCTCTCTCTCTCTCTCTCTCTCTCTCTCTCTCTCTCTCTCTCTCTCTCTCTCTCTCTCTCTCTCTCTCTCTCTCTCTCTCTCTCTCTCTCTCTCTCTCTCTCTCTCTCTCTCTCTCTCTCTCTCTCTCTCTCTCTCTCTCTCTCTCTCTCTCTCTCTCTCTCTCTCTCTCTCTCTCTCTCTCTCTCTCTCTCTCTCTCTCCCCTCTACCCATTTTCCCCTCCTTCCCCGCGGCTGTGGACTGAAGCATCATTATAACTTCTCCCCTTACCTGTCTCCCGCCATTAAGAAGCTACCTTTTACCTGGGCCGCGGGGCAGGTGCTCAGGTGTGTCGCGTGCCAGTCACAGGGCGAGGGCGGCAAGGTATTAAGAGTGTAGGTTGCAGCCGAAAGACGACGTCAATTACTTGTTGTGATAGTGGAAGTGCACGGGAAATGGGAGGGAAGGTAGGGAGGGAGGTAGGGAAGAGGAGTAACAGGAAGAGGAGGGAGAAGAGGAAGTATGGTGTGAAATATGAGACTGATACATGCTTTAACGGTGGGCCCGAGGCAAGTTTACTCCACCGCTACGAAGTTAAGACCTTCCAGTCTTCAGTACCTCGGAAAGGCAGTAAAATAAAGGCTGCTGTATCTCTGCAGTATTTAGTCCGCTAATCCGCCTTGTTCGAGAGGGAAAAGAATATCCAAATTCATCTCGGTGTGGCCCTCCTGCGGGTGACTTTATTTGATGAGACTCTACATGGCTTTACAATGGAGACGTGTATGTACAAATATGATTGAGCACGAATATTTACAATATTTACTGTTTTGAGTTGCGGTGTAGATGGTGTGATTGTTATGGTGTTTGTGTTGTGTATGTACAAATGTGTAAATGTATTAAGATGTAGTGACCCGTATAGAATGAATAACATGATGGTATATTTTAATTGTGTGGAAATATTATAATTTTAGCTGCGAGTAGAAAGAGAACGTGGTGTTTTTGAAGGTATACTGGAGAAAAGTGGAGAAAATGGGAAGGTGAGCGAGAGAAAACGGAAAGAAGTAGAGGGTTCCTACAATGACCCTCACGCCAGTCCTCGTCTACAGACCGACTTGGTCGGTTCGGCTGACGTCAGGCGATATATTCGGTCTGTCGGCATGCTCCTTTCATTGGCCGTCACCCGACAAGGGCCCATATTCCCTCCGCGGAGGGACAAATCTGTTTGACCTGGACGGGTTCTAAAAAGCTCGTGTCCCCACCCTTGAGGTGGCGACAAATATTAAATAAAAATTAAGAGGGGTAAAGAGAGAGAGAGAGAGAGAGAGAGAGAGAGGTTTACATAGAAAACCAGACCACACAGGCCCTAAGGCCCAAACTAGGTGGTCTGTCCTAAACCTAAGTGACAGTTGTTATGCGGCCACCATGACGTTGAAACTGGGTTAGTGAACATTGAGATGGAGGAGATAGCGGTCAATCCAGTCACACCACTGATGGTGGTAATCTGTTCCAATCTCGAACGACAGCATTAGTGAAGAAGAATTTTGTGCAAACTGAATGAACTTGTCTACATTTGAGTTTAGCGCCATTATTTCTCGTTCGCGTCGAATCATCCTTTACAAACAGCTTGGTCGGATCAACGTTGGTAAAACCGTTAAGAATTTTAAAGAACTCGATCAGTTTTCCTCTTAGGCGGTGTTTTTCAAGAGAAAACAGGTTAAGATGTGACAGCCTTTCCTCGTAGGGTTTGTTTCGTAATGAAGGAATCATTTTGGTTGCTTTACGCTGAACACCTTCTAATTTAGCAATGTCTTTCGCATGGTGGGGAGACCAAAACTGCACGGCATACTCCAAATGAGGTCTGACGAAACAATTATACAAAGGTAGTATAACATCTTTATTCTTGAATTAAGAATTTATCTTAATCAAACCCATCATCCTGTTTGCTTTTTTAACGGACTCGTTGCATGGCTGGGAAAACTTGAAGTTAGACGTGACTGTGACGCCAAGATCTTAGACCGAATGAACGCTTTAATTTTAACGCCTCAAATTTCATAGTCCTTCTTTATATTTCTAGAACCAACCTGAGAGAGACGCACAGACTTAGGCAGATAGATACAAGGTAGACATATAACTTACGAATTATATTGTTGAAAGGTAGCTTTTGTTAGACAAATTAAAAGAAAAAAATATTTCTTCACCGCAGTTTGCTTTTTCATGATCTTAATGATGAAAAAAGTTGTACTATGCTGTAAGTCTTTTCCAGTAACCCTGAGGAATAATGACCAAGTTTTGCGTGTGTCTGTATGTGTTTGTACTTTTTATTATTGGCATTTTACATCGATATGAAACAAAAATGTATGCACATCATCTCATCCTCCATTCAGGATAAAGAAAGAAGAATGCCAGCCATGAAAGCATCGAAAAACATCTGTTGTTGTTTTAGTGCCTGGAAATAGTCGCTGCAACACAGGATCAAGACTAATAACTAAAACATGGTCAGGAGTTAAAAAGTGACGGCGAGGAAAAAAACAAGTCGAAGTCTTATCAGAAAACAGAGCGGAAAAGAAAAACAAGCAAATCACATGCAATATCATCTAGTATAGTGTGCGCTGTTCCAGGTATACGAAAGTTTGTAATAATCTCCCTCCTCTTTTGCTTTTACATAGCGAGGGGAAGAGAAATGGAGCGTATGGATTGCTTCATATAATATTTTTTCAATGGTGAGACTTTTATTGTGAATCGTACGGCACGCAGAAGTCAATTAGAGCTGGAATACATAAGATTTTATCTATGTGATGTTGTTTGCCAATCTCGCTGTGATCGGCTGGCTAGCTGAACGGCCTTCCCTGCTCACAGCATCAGCAAGCCGGAACTCGTATTCTCAAAAGCTTTGGGCGCTTAATACTACTATTTTTGAAGGCCACGGAGAAGATAAGACAGGTTCTCATTAGTGTTTTTCCCGTTCATTGCACAGAAAACTCGCAAATCAATCTCCAGGGTCGTGAAACCACCCATGAAAACCCTTATAAATTATACCAGAGCCTTTTTTACTAGTTATATTAAGGTGTTGAAACGTTTGAGACTATGGGCCCTGAGTCAGTACCTTCATTCCCTCGTCTATAGTCTTTTTTTTAATCAAGTGTATATAGTAGGAAGAGGAGGTGGGTATCATCTGTAGCCTCTCTCCCTGTCCCCACTGTTTCTACTATCACGTTGTAACCCTGCCTCCCCTGCTCTGTACTGCTCTCACCCTTTCCACCCACCCTGTTATCCCTGCTTCCATCCCTGCCTCTTTAAATAGCTTTTTTTTTTACGTTCCAACCTATGGCGCCGGTAAGCTTTCTTGAGGGGGCTGGTTGGTGGTCGGCCCTTGCCCGTAATGGCGCAGGCAAGTGTTGTTTTTTTATAGTGGCGCCATCTACTCTTGGCTCATGCTGCCCCCCGGAGCTCGTTCTTGATTCACTTGGACGGTTTCCTCTAGAGTCCGGGTTAATGAGTAGTCTTCAGGACAGCATGTGGGTAGTATTAGGCCACTCGGCGGTGACTGAAAAATCCCAGGTGGTAGCAGCGTCGTCCACCACGCGGTGAATGTAAGGCCCGCACGCTAACCACTCAGCCACCGCCTCCCTCACTCTCTGTCCTCCCAACTCCAACTTCAACATTTTCACCAGGAGAGTATCACGGCACGCAGAAGCAAAAATTAGTGTTTCCTTTTGGCTTTCTCTTGTAACATTTCAAATTGCAATTGCAGCATCATACCACATAACCCAATCAATCAATCAATCTAATAATATCACAGGAACAGCACTTTTGTGGGCTGCTTTTTTTAGTGTTTAGCACTTGAATTATCTCCTTTGCCGTAAAAAGAATAAAGTAAATGAAATATCCAGCAAGGGAACTACGCAACTAAAATGATAATCTCTTCTTTGTTTCTTTTATTATCTTTCCCGGAGCAGTATTTTCGCGACCTTTCTATTTATTCGTGTTTGGAGACCTTACAATATCTCCTCTACCGCAAAAAAAAAGGCAACTCAGTCCTTTCAGAAGCCCGTGCGAGTGAAGCCTTTGAGGAACATGCTCTCAGTAGGACCCGACAAGGCATTCCCACCCGCCCCTCGCCCTCCCCCGCCCCCACACCACACTGCAGCCTTCACAGTAATGACGCCATCAATAAGTAATAAGCCGTAATGGTGGCGGGGAGGCTGCCGTCTCTTTGTGTAATGTGGTTTGCGGCGCTTACTACATTACACATCACCGGCTCTTAGTCTCGGGGAGTGACGCCGCGTATAATGTTTCGTTGGTCGCCCGAGGTGTCCCCGTCGCTAATGGGGGAGGGAAGGCGTGAACGGGACCACAGGTAGCCGCTGGGGCGTTGGTCTTATGGAGTGACTTGCCTGCTGAGTGTGTGTGTGTGTGTGTGTGTGTGTGTGTGTGTGTGTGTGTGTGTGTGTGTGTGTGTGTGTAGCTCCTGGGGAAGGATGGTTCGTGTTACTTAATTGTTGTGAGGTTGAATTTCTCTGTCTTCTTTTTTTTTTTACATCCCCGCCTGTAGCGCCTGTAGGCTTTCTTCAGGGCCAGATGGTCGGCCCGAGCCCGTCATGTCGCAGGCATTTTTTTTTTATAGTTGCGCCAGTTATGCTTGGCTCATGCTGCCCCCCAGAACTCATGCTTCATTCACTGGACGTTTTTTTTCTAGCGTCCGAGTTGATGGGTGGTCTTCTGGACAGCATGTGGGTAGTCTTAGGCCACTCGGCGGTGACTGGAAAATCCCAGGTGGTAGCGTAAGGTTCAGACTGACGCTGTCCATGGTGTGGTGAATGAGAGCCCAGCACGCTAACCACTCAGCCACCGCCTACCCTAAGTTGATAATTATGCTGCTAAGTTGATAAATATGTTGGGGAATGACGTTGTTGTGATTTGACTATGATTTTTGTTTGCACGCTCTCTCTCTCTCTCTCTCTCTCTCTCTCTCTCTCTCTCTCTCTCTCTCTCTCTCTCTCTCTCTCTCTCTCTCTCTCTCTCTCTCTCTCTCTCTCTCTCTCTCTCTCTCTCTCTCTCTCTCTCTCTCTCTCTCTCTCTCTCTCTCTCTCTCTCTCTCTCTCTCTCTCTCTCTCTCTCTCTCTCTCTCTCTCTCTCTCTCTCTCTCTCTCTTACTCTCTCTCAATCTCTCTCTCTCTCTCTCTCTCTCTCTCTCTCTCTCTCTCTCTCTCTCTCTCTCTCTCTCTCTCTCTCTCTACACACACACACACACACACACACACACACACACACACACATCTCTCCGTAGCTCTCTCGGGTCGAGCGCTCTGCTCACAGGAGACAGAGACTGACAGGCTGCGGTTCGAGTCCCGCTCAGGCCGGAGTCTTTCCGCTGACAAGGAGTGGTTACTGTCCCCCTTACTTAAGCAAGTGGGATGGTGTGTGTGGTGGGGGAGGGCCTGTCAGTACCCAGAGATCGACTAGTATGAGCATGAGCTTGCTCTTGTCGGGCGGGTACTTCTTGGCGAGTACGAACCCAATTCGTGATCAGGCCGTGGTGAGTTACACACACACACACACACATAAGAACATAAGAACATATGAGTCTGCAAGAGGCCGGTAGGCCTGTACGAGGCAGCTCCTCTGAACTAAGCTCCGTGTAGCTCCCGTGTATCTAACCCCACCGTATATCGCTGTACATGAAGTTATCTAATCTATTTTTTAATGTGACAATTGTATTGGCACTCACCACATGACTGCTAAGCCTATTCCACTCATCCACCACCCTGTTTGTTAACCAATTTTTGCCTATGTCCCTGTTGAATCTGTATTTATCCAGTTTAAACCCATTACTTCGTGTCCTACCGGTTCTCTTACCAACAAAACCTTATGAATGTCTTCGTTATTAAAGCCCTTCATCCATTTATAAACCTCGATCATGTCTCCACGCACCCTTCGCCTTTCTAGGGAATGCAAGTTTAACTGTTTGAGTCTTTCCTCGTATGGCAAGTTTCTCAACCCCTGAATCATCTTAGTTATTCTCCTCTGCACCGATTCTAACATTTTGATATCCATTCTATAGTAAGGTGACCAGAACTGAACCGCATAGTCAAGATGAGGTCTAACTAATGCTAAATATAGTTTGAGGAAGACTTCGGCGCTTCTGTTGCTTACGCTCCTTGAAATAAATCCCAGTACCCTATTTTCTCGATTTCTAGCTTGAATGCATTGTGCCCTTGGACGGAGATCAGAGTTCACTAAGACCCCTAAATCCCTCTCGCACTCAGACCTGCTTATGAGAGTGTCATTTAAGCAATAGTTGTGTGAGGGGTTGTTCCTACTTACACTCAGGATACTGCACTTCCCTACATTGAACTGCATCTGCCATTTATCCGCCCAATCATACAATCTGTTTAGTTCACCCTGGAGAATACTAGCGTCCTGATCCGACTCAATTACTCTACCGATCTTGGTATCACCTGCAAACTTACTGACATCACTACTAATTCCTGTATCTAAGTCATTGATATAAATAATAAACAAAAGTGAACCTAATACCGAAAATTGTGGGACCCCACTCGCAACACATCCCCAGTCAGATCTTTTACCATTGATTTGCACTCTTTGCTTCCTATTGGTGAGCCACGCCTTGACCCAGTTCAAAACTTTACCCTCTACTCCGTGAGCCTGTAATTTAAGCAACAATCGTTGGTGAGGAACTTTGTCAAACGCTTTACTAAAATCAAGATAGATTACATCATAATGTTCATCTCTGTCTACCGCCTCAAATACTTTATTGTAGAAGGACAAGAGACTGGTGAGGCATGACCTACCTTTCGTGAACCCATGCTGCGAGTCGTGAATTAAGCTATGTTTCTCTAGATGCTCCCGAATGTTCCTGGCTATTATGGACTCCAACATCTTGCCTATAACCGATGTTAAGCTAATTGGGCGATAGTTTGAAGCAACTGACCTGTCCCCATTTTTTAAAATCGGCGTCACATTAGCTACTTTCCATAGGTTCGGCACATAGCCAGTATTTACCGAAATCTTAAAGATGTCGGTTAGTGGGTCACTGAGTACATCACCTAATTCCTTTAATACCCTCGGAAATATCCCGTCAGGACCTGGCGACTTGTTCTTCTTAAGCTTATCAATCTCATCCTGAACTACTTGCCTGGTAATGATTATATCCCTCAATTTATCGCCATCCCCGCCCTCGTACACCTGAACCCTTTCCGGTATAGTCGTTCGATCCTCCTGTGTGAATACTGAAAGGAAGTAGTCGTTCAACAATGTGCTCATATTTTCGTAATTTTCTACTAGCTCCCCTGTGTTTGTTTTCAGCGGTCCAATTTTCTCCCGTGTTTTTGTTCTATACATCTGAAAGAAGCCCTTAGGATTATTTTTCGCCTCATTTGCTACTCTGATCTCATAGTTCCTTTTTGCTATCCTGGTGTTTTTCTTAACTAATCTAGATAGTTTGACGTACCGGCCCCTGAGATGTGTTTCACCATTGTTTATTTTCTGATAAATTCCCTTCTTTAACCCTATCTCGTGTTTTAGTCCACGAGTCATCCACTTAGGGTCATTGTTTTCTTTTTTAAGTGTTCGCTGTGGTATATGCTGTCTTTGCCCCTTTTCTATTACTCTAACTAAATTATTGTAAGACATTTCTTCCTGGTTCTCCTGGCTCTCCAGTCCGCAGTTCTGGCCCTCATGAATCCCTAAATTATCCCAGTTTACCCATTCGTGATGTCTTCGAAGCCCCTCGTAATTTGCTCTTCTAAAATCTGGCACTAACACTGGGTTTGGTTCGCCGGCTACCCCCCAGTATAAGATAAAACGAACCGTTCTGTGGTCCCTATTTCCTAACTCTTCACCCACCTCCGACTCACGTAGCAAGTTCCCATTACTGGTTAGGACTAAGTCTAATATGTTATCTCCTCTGGTAGGCTCAATAACTACCTGGTTAAGGAAATTATCTTGTATAACTTCAAGATAATCCTCGGCTTCCAGGTCACCCACTAGGTCTTCCCAGTCTATATTCCTATAATTAAGGTCCCCCATTACGCAGACATTTCTACTCTTACTCTCCCTGCCAATCTCCTGTAGTAATATACTCGTGTCCTGCCTGTTAAGGTTGGGTGGCCTGTACAGAACTCCTAGAGTTAGTTTTTCTTTCACTTTGTTAACGTCCACCCAAACTGATTCTGAATCCATGTTAGTTTTGACTGAATTGTTAACTAAACATTTAAGTGAGTCTTTAACATATAGCGCAACTCCACCTCCCTTCTGTCTTTGTGAAACATCTGGTAACCCGTTATTTCAAATTCTGATCTAAAATTTCTTTTGGCAGTGTCTATCCATGTCTCAGTGATCGCTATTATGTCAAAATTTTCGCTAATATGTCAAAATTTTCTGAACAAGCTTCACCCCTTAGTAAGTCTATCTTCTTTCTGAGGCTCTTGCTGTTAGTAAAGAAGATTCTTAGCCCGTCCTCTGTTACTCCCCTATAATTACTTCTAAGCTGCCTGGTTATATTATGAGCTAGATGTCTTCTCCCATTACTCCTCCCATTGCTCCCATTACTCCTCCTCCCCTCGCCTATTCTAAAAAAAACCTCAGGGTACCAAGTGCTCGCTCAAGGGAGTCTGAGAGAGCCTCAACACTCTTGAACGTCAAGTGTATCACATCACGGGCGTAGAGGGCGTCGTTGCCAAAGAAGAGGTCTCACACACACACACACACACACACACACACACACACACACACACACACACACACACACACACACACACACACACACACACACACACACACACACACACACACACACACACACACATTTCTTCCTTCCCAGCCGCCCTGCCTTCCTTCTTGGCAAACAATAAAACATAATAAGACCTGCTAATGATCCTTGATGCCCGCCGCCCAGGGTAGGCAAGATTAATAAAGGCTGCCATATCCTCCCGCCAGGTGAAGCGATGCAAGGAAGAAACAAAATTATATATATATATATATATATATATATATATATATATATATATATATATATATATATATATATATATATATATATATATATATATATATATATATATATATATATATATATATATATATATATATATATATATATATATATATATATATATATATATATATATATATATATATATATACAGTAATCACTCGATATAACGGACTAATTGGGGGAACTTAGTCAGTTAAGGCTGAAAGTCCGATATAAGCGGCGGAAACTTAAAAATACGTATAATAATACTGACGAAAACAATAAAGGTAGGTATATATTTCTTTTTATTATTTATGTTGTCTGCACGTTGTCTGTGTAGCCGCACAGCACTCTGCGAGGCACTGAGGTTGCCAGGTTGGCAGAGGATGCCTACGGAGGGGCCGTATTTTTACGCGTATGGGTAAAATTTTACAAGTTCGCCTATCTCGCTCTGGCAGACGGATGTTTTATTTTTGTTGCTGTTCTTGTTGTTTTGTTTTGTTTTGGAGTTTTCTCTGTGTTATGAAGTAATCTGTTAGCTGTTTCTGTCGCAAATCATTAAATCACTAAATGATTGACTTTTCAATTACTGTTGTGCACACGCCGCCGCCCGCCGCCGCCGCTGCAAATAGCTCGCAGAGAAAGGCTCAACTAGCTTACTGTTACAGTGTTACTATATTTCACTCACCGCTCACAAAGATCACAAGTGGACAAACTAGAACAAAACCAGGCAATTTAATGTTTTAATGATCTGTATTCCCTCAGTGAGCATGCGTGGTGGATAGCAAAGCGGCTTATTTCTGCGAGGAGGTATTTCTCGCAACACCGGCCCGCGTAATTGGTCACCCCCGCCACCACCCTGCCCCATCTTGCGTTTCGTATTTCCGCCGCCCCACACCGCGTGCCGAAAAAAAATAAACTAACGAAACCTAACCTACGTAACGGGCGATACCCTAAGCTCTGTCAGTACCGACACTCACAAACAATTGGCTATATTTTCTATAACATTTACCTTCCACGGATTGATGAATAAGACTTTCTTGTAGTGTAAATACGTTCTTCATTTGAATCTAAACTACAAGGATCAGGGAAAATATTTTCATCAGGTGGGCTGAACAGACTACAGTAACCAAATGATGGGACAGCAGATAAAGGGAGGAGGGCGAGGTGGCCAGCAGACGCTGTTATAGTTACCGGGCGCTGCTTATTCAAAAAATCAGCTCTCCTCCTCATACTGATAGTCTTTTACCTCTTAAATTCCGCCGCCATGTTGCCTCTCTTTCTATCTTCTATCGATATTTTCATGCTGACTGCTCTTCTGAACTTGCTAACTGCATGCCTCCCCCCCTCCCGCGGCCCCGCTGCACACGACTTTCAACTCATGCTCATCCCCATACTGTCCAAACCCCTTATGCAAGAGTCAACCAGCATCTTCACTCTTTCATCCCTCACGCTGGTAAACTCTGGAACAATCTTCATTCATCTACATTTCCTCCTGCCTACGACTTGAACTCTTTGAACCCGAAATTGACCTCTCTTTTTGGACACTCCTTTGACCTCTGTTCAGGAGCAGTAAGTAGCGGTTTTTTTCTTTGCATATGGAACTGTCTCCTTATATAGATATATATATATATATATATATATATATATATATATATATATATATATATATATATATATATATATATATATATTCATATATATATATATATATATATATATATATATATATATATATATATATATATATATATATATATATATATATATATATATATATATATATATATATATATATATATATATATATATATATATATATATATATATATATATATATATATACTCTCTCTCTCTCTCTCTCTCTCTCTCTCTCTCTCTCTCTCTCTCTCTCTCTCTCTCTCTCTCTCTCTCTCTCTCTCTCTCTCTCTCTCTCTCTCTCTCTCTCTCTCTCTCTCTCTCTCTCTCTCTCTCTCTCTCTCTCTCTCTATATATATATATATATATATATATACCTATACCTCTCTCTCTCTCTCTCTCTCTCTCTCTCTCTCTCTCTCTCTCTCTCTCTCTCTCTCTCTCTCTCTCTCTCTCTCTCTCTCTCTCTCTCTCTCTCTCTCTCTCTCTCTCTCTCTCTCTCTCTCTCTCTCTCTCTCTCTCTCTCTCTCTCTCTCTCTCTATCTATATATATCTATATATATATATAAAAAACAAGTATTTATTAAAAAAAGAACAGACAATATCTGCTCAACGCTCCATCGCACAAGATGGTTTTCCTTTAAGAAAAGAAAAGCCGAGGAAGACGATCCTTCCTAATGCAATTATCTGCGGCGAGGTTGGCGAGGCCTATCATTCCAGCCCTCAGAAACACAATGCCTGAAGAATGCCGAGACTATAGAATGCATTTAAGACGTTTTAGGTACGTAGTTACGAATACCAAGCCGAGATCATATTTCTTTCATGACGCGCAGCAAAGAAGAAATGGATAAAAATTATGACTGGAATCGCAGCTTGAGAGTGTATTCTTGTAAGCGTTTGTCTTTTATTTCGACTTTTTACGATGAAAGAGACACACGCAAGAGCTTAACATAAGAAAATAAAAACATACATTTGCAACATGCTGCTCCTGTAAAAAGAAGACAGTGTGCAAAATAAAGAGTAATATCATGTAAATACGTTGTTGTTGTTGTTGTTGTTGTTGTTGTAACAAATACAATACCAAACAAACTTTAGGTCGTCTGTTTGATTCCTGTTATTGTTTTGATGATTAAATTACTTAACTCAGACAGTAAAGGCGAACAAAACCATCTGTAGCCAATTACCTATCTTTTAAAGCCCACCTCTTGATAAACAAAATCTGGTGCCGCAAAAGATGCTAGAGATTTCGCCACCAAGGTTGCCGGGACTTCGCTTCATTGCCTTACACCCTTATATGAGTCCAAAGTTACGACGCATAGGGATCTTCAATTGTGTTTAGTCCCGTCTTATTGCCTCCGAGCAACACGCATGGCCTGTCGCAGGCTATCTTGTCTACTGCCGCGGTGATATCAACTTGTTGCCGCGTGTTATTCGGCATAAGTTTTCTAAGTTGCGGCAGCGAGATGTGGGGAAGGCGGACACAGGAGCAAAGGCGGCGATGAGGCAGAGAGGGAGGAGTAAGGTGAGAGAGAGAAGGCGTTCTTAAGGCAGTCTTTGAAAGGAAACTTGCCTCCTATCTACTTCTGGTGGTCAATGCTTGCCATCGTGTATCACAATTTCTTTTCGTCTGTTTTTTTATTTCCCATCTTCTTCCTCTTTCTATTTCTCTCGTTTTCTCCATTTAGCCTTTCTCCTACTCCTTCGTTTTCTTCGTCATCCTTTTCTTCTTTTTCTTGTTTTATTATTTTTCTATTTTTTGCTCATTTTTGTTCTGGTTATTGTTTTCATCTTCTTCTGTTTCCTCGTTTTCTTCTGCCTATATCACTCTCTCCTACTCCTTTCTCTCACTACTTTTCTTCGTCGCTTCATCTTTTTGCTCGTGTGTGTGTGTTGTGTGTGTGTGTGTGTGTGTGTGTGTGTGTGTGTGTGAGTGTGCGCATAAGAAATAAGAGATATCACTGGGTTCTATATCGGCTCGCTGACTTAATATTTTGCCAGCAAATCACTCCGGCTTGCACAAAACTTCCAAACTCATTCCTTCTGCTTGCAACTGTATACCCTCGTCAGTGTCCTTCTCTTCTCCTCTCTTCTGTTCCTGGTTCGACATTATGCAGATTGCCCAGTATATATAAGTAGTTCATACCAATGGGTGGTATTCTTCTATGCTTTGCCTTCTTTCTTTTGACCAAAAATACCCCCAAAGCACTTTCCTTCTTTTTCCACCGCCCTCTTCACTCTCCTCTTGTGTGACACGCGACGGCAGCTCCGGCTCAGGCGATCTCAATGCACACTCGCTCCTGTTTGAAGTTGTCCGCGCGCCTGGTTGTGTTTTGTGCCCTTGCTGCGTCGCTCCAGGGCTCTCCAGCAGATCGGTTTCTCCTCCGCCACCGCCACAACCCACCAACACCAGAAACAACCCACCACATCAGACAAATACATGGAAGCCCTGATCTCGCGGCTTTGGCCGTGATGCTGTCCATTTTTGTTCCGATGCTGTGTGTGTGTGTGTGAGTCTATGTCTGTGTGTGTGTGTGTGTGTGTGTGTGTGTGTGTGTGTGTGGATGTAGGTAAGGGGCTTGGGGGAATGCATGTTCATGGTGAAGAGCTTTGCAGGGCACTTTTGGGAAGGAATATGCAGCAGGTCTCTCCATTTTGTAGCCCCAGAAAGGAATCTTGAGAGCATTCACGCTTCGCTTTAAGGTGGAGCCGGAAGGAACAGGAACAGGGAGGAAGAGCATAGATGGATGGAAAGTGTGTATACGTTGTAGGGTGGAGCGAGGTGAGACAGGTGATTGGAGCCTGGAGAGAGAGAGGGGCAGAAGTAGAAAAATAATGAAGCATGTGGATGAAGGAAGAAGGCAGAAGACCGAGGCCGGGAAAGGAAAAGAACGTGGAAGGTAATCGTTGGCGGTAACAATGGAGAAAGAGGAAGACAGAAAGGAAGGAAGAAGGAAGGAAGGAAGGAAGAAAAGAAAGGAAGGAAGGAAGGGCTAAAAAGCATGATAGAAAAGGAACAGACAAAAAGAAGCTAAGACCGGAGGAAGAAGAAGAAAGAAAAAACGAAGCAGAGATACCGATGGAAGGAGAAGAACAAGAAAGGCGAAAGCAGGAAGAAAGGAACAAATTAAAGGAAAGCGAAGGAAGAGTAGCAGAGGAGACTAAGGCAAGAGAATACAGTAACAAGAAGGAAAAAGATTAGCATACGAAGGAGCGTGAGATATGAGATGAAGGAAAGACTACGAAGAAGAGGGAATGGAAAGGAAATGAAGAGTAATAGGCAAGGAAGACCGTGCGAAGAAGAGGATGAAGAAGGCACAGAGCTTGATTAAAAGATTAGTGAATCATTGAAGGAGACACGTGGAAAAGAAGTGATGAAAACAGCAGGCTGATGTAGATGCTGATTATTCTTGTGAGGGGAGCGGAGGGTGAGAGGGAAGGAAGAAGGCTTATGACACAGGATCTCAATCTGGCTGAAAGTCCTAATGAATGGTTATCTTAACACGGCTGGGATCAGAGTAGGGATGTATGGAAGGTTGTCGCACTGGAATAGATGAAATAGAGAAGGCTATGCAGTATTGGTATGCAGTAGTGATCATCCTTTACTAAAAACTGACGTGAATGTAAACGTAACCCTTCTGTCCTGTTCCAAGTAGCGTTGTGTGTTTGAGGTGAACTGCATGTTACATCATCAAGCAGTTGCTCTGGGATACACACAGTGCGTACCCGAGCCTCAGAAACCATAGCCTGAAGGGCTGATCGGAAAGCTGGCAGAAAAGCAGAGTAGAGGGTAGATCAGTGGTTTGCAGTGTGGGACAGAGGTGTCAAAAGGTGTGAATAGAGCAGGTTAGAAGAACAAGTGATACATTGTTGGAAGGAAGTGTTAAGAGTGGGTAGAGAATATAAAGTTGTGCAGTGTAGGAAGGAGGTGTTTGGAGGGGACAGAGCAGGATAGAGAGGTAGAGGGAGAATGGTGCGGGGAAGGAAGGGATGCGTCAAGACTATGGATAGAGCAGG